>NC_081801.1:3082500-3357500 GCF_963082965.1 Carassius carassius
TTCTATTTAGCTTTATTTTAATTTTAGCACTTCAACTTAAAAATGTTAACTTAAGTTCCCTATCTGTCGGTCACTACGAGTTATGTCGAACGACATATGGGGTCTCACTTGGGAGGCCAATCATCTCTGAATTTAAGAGAAAACGCCAATGAAAATTGGCTAGTGGATTAACACACCTGAGCCACTCCCCGAGCCACGGGTATAAATAGGGCGACAGGTGCATCCACTCATTAGATTTTTGCTTCGGAGCAGAGTAGTCGATGAGAGCAGTCACTACAAAGCCATTCATCTTTGTTTTAAAGAAGCTGTTCCTGGTCGGTGTGACGGCGCGGTACAGCGGTGTCCCTGTGACGGCGATTCCCCTGGGCGCTTCGGCTAAAAGAGACAGTTTTCTAAAAGAGCAAATCACGGGCGATTCGCGTCTTTTTCAAGATGCCGTTTCGTCCGTGTCCTTCTGGATGCGGTCGTTTCCTGTCGGATGCGTCGTTTCCTGTCCGGTCGTTTCCTGTCTTCGATGGACGGTCACGAGCGTTGTCTGCAGTGTCTGGGCGTCCAACACGCTGAGGCTGCGCTCGTGGATGATTCATGCGTCTACTGTGGGCGTATAAACATGGCAGCGCTGCGATCGCGTCTCTCACTCCTCAAGGGGAGTGCAGCAGACCCCTCTGTCGCCACCCGTCCCGGTTTCTCTGGCTCGAGCAGAGGACCGCCGGCTGGCGCTCTGGGAGATCTGAGGGTTACAGTGAGAGCTTCTCCGCCGGGCCACGTCCCACGGACCTCTCACTCCTCCCGCAGCGCCTGTCCCGTGCAGCTACAGATTGATTCTGCTGGGCCGTCTCACGGCGGTCCCAGCGTGTCTTTCGGTGCGCCACCCGAAGATCAGATGTCGATCGCTGCATCGGGGGATGGGTTATCGGACAACACTGCGGACAACACTGCGGCTGTTTCGTACATCAACCGACAGGGCGGTCTACGACCACGTCGCATGTCTCAACTCGCCCGCCATCTCCTCCTCTGGAGTCAGACGTGGCTCAAGTCGCTGCGCGCTATCCACATCCCAGGGGAGCTCAATCGTGCAGCCAACGCGCTTTCATGACAGCTCACTTTCCCCGGGGAATGGCGACTCCATCCCCAGACGGTCCAGCTGATCTGGAGTCGATTCGGGGAAGCCCAGGTAGACCTGTTTGCTTCCCACGAGTCCTCCCACTGCCAGCTGTACTATTCCCTGTCCCAGGCCCCCCTGGGCACAGATGCACTGGCACACAGCTGGCCTCGGGCTTTACGCAAGTATGCGTTTCCCCCAGTGAGCCTGCTCGCAAAGACACTGTGCAAGGTCAGGGAGGTCGAGGAACAGGTCCTGTTGGTTGCGCCTTATTGGCCCACCCGGACCTGGTTTTCGGAACTCATGCTCCTTGTGACAGCGTGAATTTAAGAGAAAACGCCAATGAAAATTGGCTAGTGGATTAACACACCTGAGCCACTCCCCGAGCCACGGGTATAAATAGGGCGACAGGTGCATCCACTCATTAGATTTTTGCTTCGGAGCAGAGTAGTCGATGAGAGCAGTCACTACAAAGCCATTCATCTTTGTTTTAAAGAAGCTGTTCCTGGTCGGTGTGGCGGCGCGGTGTCCCTGTGACGGCGATTCCCCTGGGCGCTTCGGCTAAAAGAGACAGTTTTCTAAAAGAGCAAATCACGGGCGATTCGCGTCTTTTTCAAGATGCCGTTGCGTCCGTGTCCTTCTGGATGCGGTCGTTTCCTGTCTTCGGTGGACGGTCACGAGCGTTGTCTGCAGTGTCTGGGCGTCCAACACGCTGAGGTTGCGCTCGTGGATGATTCATGCGTCTACTGTGGGCGTATAAACATGGCAGCGCTGCGATCGCGTCTCTCACTCCTCAAGGGGAGTGCAGCAGACCCCTCTGTCGCCACCCGTCCCGGTTTCTCTGGCTCGAGCAGAGGACCGCCGGCTGGCGCTCTGGGAGATCTGAGGGTTACAGTGAGAGCTTCTCCGCCGGGCCACGTCCCACGGACCTCTCACTCCTCCCGCAGCGCCTGTCCCGTGCAGCTGCCGATTGATTCTGCTGGGCCGTCTCACGGCGGTCCCAGCGTGTCTTTCGGTGCGCCACCCGAAGATCAGATGTCGATCGCTGCATCGGGGGATGGGTTATCGACCTCTGAGGATGAGGATTCAGCGGGGCTGTCCCCCTTGGGTGTTGTCACTGCTGCCGAATCTGACTTGGAGTTGTCGGCCATGCTTGCCCGGGCAGCCGTGAGTATCGGGCTGGAGGTGACTACACCGCCCAGTCCCGAGCCCTCGCGGCTGGATGATTGGTTTCTCGGCGCGGGACGCGGCTCACAACCTCGTTCTGCTCCGGTGCCTTTCTTCCCGGAGGTGCATGAAGAGGTGACGAAGTCGTGGACGGCCCCTTTCACGGCCAGAAGCCGCTCGTCTCCCTCTTCCATCCTCACCACCCTCGATGGCGGGGCAGCCAGGGGGTACGTGGATGTTCCCCAGGTGGAGAGAGCGGTTGCGGTGCACCTGTGCCCACAAAACGCCGCCACTTGGAGGAATCGTCCGCGTCTCCCGTCCAAGGCCTGTAAACTGTCGGCCGCGCTCGCTGCCAAGGCTTACAGTGCCGCGGGCCAAGCTGCCTCCGCCCTGCATGCCATGGCTATCCTGCAGGTACACCAAGCCAAGGCGTAGGGTGGTACCGACCCGGGGTTGATGCAGGAGCTGCGCACGGCGACTGACTTCGCCTTACGGGCGACACGTTGTTGTCACAACAGATGCCTGCAACTCGGGCTGGGGCGCGACATGCAACGGGCAGGCAGCTTCGGGGTCCTGGACAGGACCTCGACTGCTTTGGCACATCAACTGTCTGGAGTTGCTGGCAGTGCATCTAGCTTTACGACTGTTTCGTCCGCTGTTGCTGGACAAGCACGTGTTGGTCCACACGGACAACACTGCGGCTGTTTCGTACATCAACCGACAGGGCGGTCTACGACCACGTCGCATGTATCAACTCGCCCGCCATCTCCTCCTCTGGAGTCAGACGTGGCTCAAGTCGCTGCGCGCTATCCACATCCCAGGGGAGCTCAATCGTGCAGCCAACGCGCTTTCATGACAGCTCACTTTCCCCGGGGAATGGCGACTCCATCCCCAGACGGTCCAGCTGATCTGGAGTCGATTCGGGGAAGCCCAGGTAGACCTGTTTGCTTCCCACGAGTCCTCCCACTGCCAGCTGTACTATTCCCTGTCCCAGGCCCCCCTGGGCACAGATGCACTGGCACACAGCTGGCCTCGGGCTTTACGCAAGTATGCATTTCCCCCAGTGAGCCTGCTCGCAAAGACACTGTGCAAGGTCAGGGAGGTCGAGGAACAGGTCCTGTTGGTTGCGCCTTATTGGCCCACCCGGACCTGGTTTTCGGAACTCATGCTCCTCGTGACAGCCCCTCCCTGGCGCTTCCCCCTGAGGAGAGACCTTCTCTCTCAGGGGCTTGGCACCATTTGGCACCCGCGTCCAGATCTCTGGAACCTCCACGTGTGGTTTCTGGATGGGACGCGGCAGACCTAAGTGATCTGCCCCCAGCAGTGGTAGACACTATCACTCAGGCTAGAGCCCCTTCTACGAGGCAGGCCTATGCTCTGAAGTGGAGTCTGTTCACGAATTGGTGTTCTTCTCACCGAGAAGACCCCCGGAGATGCCCGGTCAGAGTCGTGCTTTCTTTCCTGCAAGAAAGGTTGGAGCGTGGGCTGTCACCCTCCACCCTGAAAGTGTATGTGGCTGCCATTGCAGCCCATCACGATGCAGTGGATGGCCGGTCCCTGGGGAGGCATGACCTGATCGTTAGGTTCCTGAGGGGTGCCAGAAGGTTACATCCTCCTAGGACACCCCTGATTCCCTCCTGGGACCTCTCTATTGTCCTGGCGGGACTTCGGAGGGGTCCCTTTGAGCCGCTGGATTCAGTCGAGCTTAAGTTCCTGTCTCTCAAGACAGCGCTCCTGATCGCGCTCACTTCCATCAAGAGGGTCGGGGACCTCCAAGCATTTTCGGTAAGTGAAGAGTGCCTTGTGTTCGGGCCGGCCTACTCTCGCGTTGTCCTGAGACCTCGGCCTGGATACATGCCCAAGGTTCCCACCACTCCCTTCCGAGACCAGGTGGTGAACAGGTGGAGGCAGATCCAGCCTTGGCGTCGCTGTGTCCCGTAAGAGCGCTTCGCATATACGTGGACCGCACCCAGAGCTTTAGAAGCTCTGAGCAGCTCCTGGTCTGCTTTGGAGGTCAGCAGAAGGGGAAGGCTGTCTCTAAGCAGAGGTTGGCCCACTGGATAGTTGAGGCCATCGCCTTGGCTTACCATTCCCAAGGCGAGCCGTGTCCCCTGGGGGTGAGGGCCCACTCCACACGGAGTGTGGCCTCCTCCTATGCGCTGGCGCACGGTGCCTCTCTGGCAGACATCTGTCGATGCGGGCTGGGCGACACCTAACACCTTTGCGAGGTTTTACAACCTCCGTGTAGAGCCAGTTTCTTCCTGTGTGTTGGGTAACAGGTAATTGGCGGGAAGGGCTGGCTCGGTGTCAAGCTTGCTGCGCCATTCCCCCTAACACGGGGATGTGAGCGCCTTTCTTCTCCCAGCAGAGTTCCCCGGTTGGCGTACCCTGGTCGAGCGTCCTCCAGCACCCTCGGCAGTCAGACTTGGTGGAGCAGTCTTTCGCCAGGCCCAGTACTGGCGTTAGCATGCCCGGAGTTCCGGTCAGCCCCTGTACTGGGCTAAGTGTTCATATGGTTGGTTCCCTACGGGTAATCCCATATGTGTTTTCTTCCACGGTAAGGTTTCCTTCTTGGCAAACCCGTGTCTTCCCTTGACAGACCCGTTCTGTCAGTCTCTTCTGGCAGCCGTTCCATCCCTACTCCAAGGTAGGACCTGCCTCAGAGACCCCTTCCATATGTAGTACTGCCCCCTGGGTCAGTCCATATCGGTATATCCACATGTCACCTCCCTACGGGTAGGATGTAGGCTCGGGGAGTGGCTCAGGTGTGTTAATCCACTAGCCAATTTTCATTGGCGTTTTCTCTTAAATTCAGAGATGATTGGCCTCCCAAGTGAGACCCCATATGTCATTCGACATAACGTCTCCGTTCCCTCCATCAGGGAACGAGGGTTACGTACGTAACCGAGACGTTTTCATTTATTATTATTATATCTATTATAAATATAATTAAATATAATATTTTTTATAAATTGTTAAATTTATTAATAATTATTTTATTTCAGATTTAGTAAGAAAAATTTACGCTTTTGTCAATTTTATTTTTTTATTTATTTCTATTAATCTTTATTTAAATTGTATTTCAGTTTTAGTAATTTTAGTACTTTTTATTTTACTTTCATTTGTATCCAAGTTTACATTTCTTTATAATTATGATTATTATTATTTTATTCCCAAGTAAGTATACTTGGCACAGGAACTATAAAGTTATTCATTCAGCTTTTAAATAAAGTTGTAATTTCAAGTTTTTGATGAAACTGTTCAGTAGGGACATTATAGACACTATATTGTATGACGTTCTGTTACATTATACATTCCTGTAAGCTACTTTCAAAAAATATTTATTAGGAAATCTCTATCCAAATAAATATGGCTTGACATTCAATTTAAGTGCTGAATTTTAATAATAATGTATATGACAGAACTAAAGCAAAGCTAATGACTCACTGTTTGTGGTTTGCTTCATGCTAACTAATCGTTTTGGCTATTTCTGTATTTTGTTTCAAACAAGTCCTAAACAAAGTCAGAGATGAGATTTTACAGAGGGGGAGTTTCTACATCCTTTTCAGTCCTGGAACATGTTTATCATTTATATACTAATAGCATTTATTAATATTTTGAATTGGCTTTTATTTTTATTTGTAAAAATGTTAATGTTTGTGCTTTATTTATTTAACTTGATTTTAGTTCAAATTTTATTAATTTTATTAGTCTAAAGTTTATTCTGATCTTACATTTAGTTCACCTTTTAGTAATATAGTTAGCTTTATCTTATTTTTAATATGAATAAATCCTGTTTTGTGCTTTTGTCATTGTAAGTTTTAAAAAAAATTAGTATATTTCGATTTAATTTTTATTTCAATTTTGATTTTAGTAATTTTAGTACTTCAGCTTAAACTTATTTAATTTCAGTTAGTTGCCAATGCAACATTTCTTATTTAAAAAAGAAATTCCAAAGAGCGCCATTTATAGAAACTCTATTTAAACGTCTTTGACACAAATCACAAGATCATTGAAATCCAGACTATTCCTCTGAATTTGTCACATGTACATAAATACATCGGTTTCCAGGGGGAATATTTTACTGTCACACCACAGGACTTTTCTTTAGTGTATTGGAGATCCGTCGTCAAAACAAATACACCTGAAAAACCCAGTACCTGCTTTCAAGAGTTCAAGAAAAGAGTGCATTAACCGATCTTATCTAACCAATTCTGTCTTTCTTTGTCCTCTGTGAGATGCTACTTGGGATTGACAGAGGTTTCTTTGTGTTTGTAATATCTAATCATTACATTTCCTGTGCACGAATAATGCCCTGTGCTCAGTGTATTGTTTAGAAGAAGTAAAAGAGTGAATGGAGTCCTCTTAGGTGCACAGTGACATTCTGTTGGGAGGATGTTGCTAAGCTTTTTATAACTTGTCCGGGCCGACCTGGACGAGAGATTGTGTGACCAAAATATTAGTGTCTGGGGACTCAGCGAATGTGTAGGTGTAAAGGTCCAAAGAAAACATTCTTTGAATTCTGGTTGGTTTTACTGGGGGCTCTGAGCGTCCATGTGGTTTTAATTTAGTTTGTCGAGCCCTCGTAGCCTCTGTCTGTTACTGCACAGAGCGCTCACGGTCTGTTTGTGTGTGTTTTCTTAACGTCCCGCAGGTAGAGGAGGGCGGGAAGGCGTCTCTGTTGCAGCACCCCCTGCAGGTGGGAGACGAGGTGGTCATCATTAATGAGTTGGAGTTGAGCGGATGGAGGCAGGAGGCCATATCTCTTGTTAAAGGATCGTACAAAACGCTGCGGCTCACGGTGCGAAGGTAAGACCAAGAGCAGCTCACTTCAGTCCCATAGTGCTCTGGGGCTGTTAATTGTTTACATACACTACTGTCCAAAAGTTTGGGTTCTATAAGATCATTAAAAGAAGTCTCTTCTGCACACCAAGCCTGAATTTACTTACTTATTTATTTCTATCGATTTTGTTATTTAAAAAGCTTACCAAGGCTGCATTTATTTGATTTAAAATACAATAAAACCTGCCGACCATAAAATATTTTTAATTTTTAAAATATCTGTTTTCTGTTTAAATATATTTTAAAATGTTTTTTTATTTTTGTGATGCAAAGCTGAATTTTCAGCATCATTCCTCCAGTCTTCAGTGTCACATGATCTTCAGAAATCATTCTGATGTGTTGATTTGCTGCTCAAGAAACATTTCTGATTATCACTAATGTTGAAAGTTTTGCTGCTTCATATTTTTGTGGACACTGATACATTTTTCCAGGATAATTTGATGAATAAAACATTCAAAAGAACAGCATTTATTTGAAATAGAAATCTTATGTAACATTATAAATGTCTTTAATGTCACTTTTGACCATTTAATGAATCCTTGATGAATAAAAAAAAGTTTAATTACTTAAAACAAAAAAACTCCATGTCCATTTAGGTTATTTATAATAGTTTATTGACAGGATAGCAGAGCTGTAGATCCTGAGATAGCTTTTTTAGTTGATTATTTCCAAATGCTCTTTGTAAATGCAAGTCTTTCCTGTCTCTCCTCACTCACACTTGTTGACCAGTGGTTTTATTAAACAAATGTAATGATGTTTGAACATAACATTTAGAAGAACATCAGCTGAATTCTCTATTAATGTGGCAAGTCTGCAATACAGTTGTTCGTGACTGTTTTATTGCACATTTCTGTGCATTTTGTAGGGGTTTATGGTGTTACTAAGTGGCTAATAAGTTGTTTTGCAACTATTGAACTTTTATTACATTTCTGTTGCAATAGAAGCACCTTTGTAGAGTTAAATCACTATGCACAGCGTCTGGTGGCTTATGCTTTTTTAAATTAAAAGTAAGACGAATTCTGGGGGAAAAAAACTGAAGACTGGAGGAATGATGCTGAAAATTCAGCTTTGATCACAGGAATAAATTACATTTTAAAACATACTCAAACAGAAAACAGATATTTTAAATAGTAAACATATTTTATTTTATTCAAAATTATATATATCTATATATCTCCTTCTGATAAAGACTCACATATGGTCTAATGCTGCCATTAGACCTGTGGCCTGTCGACCCGGTAAAAGCGTGAGTTTTGTTTTTGAGAGCACATGCGAGCGATGCTTGACACATGATATGGGCCTGAGTTACAGGTGAAATTGGCAGGTGTGGAGCGTTGCCATGGTGACAGGAGGACGTGTATGGCGAGACCTCTAGGGGGCGGGGCTGAGCACACACACACACACACACACACACACACAGATATAGGTTACAGAGCACTGGCATCACTGACAACACAAAGACGCCTGTGTTCTCACAGGAGTGAGCAATGGCGTGTGGTTTACAGCATCGCATGTGTTGTGGTTTCAGTGCTGGTACACAGTGATCTGAAGAACTATTCAGCCATCCGGGGCTAAAACTGATACTTCACTTGTTAGTGTTTTTAAAAAATATGTATGTAAGGGTTAACATATTACATTTTGATATTTATTTTATGTTTTTATATGATTTTCATTTTTGGGTGAACTATCACTTGAAGTTTAATGCACATTTGTTATTTAACTTAAAAAATACTAAGAGTTTGCACTCTGTCCTGTCAGGTTACTAAAGACTGCTGTGTAGGAGAAAAAAAAAGATAAGTGTTTAAAACTTAAGTTAACATATTGATTTGTATTTATTAAGAAAAGCATCATTACTACTGTTAAGCAAACATCTGAACGAACTGTATTCTTTATTTCAAAACCGAGCACCTCTTATTTTCTTCAGAAAATTAATTTCTTGTTTTTGTTAAATGTTTGATTAATCATAATTAATTGTTTGATTAGTTGCAAAGACACTTAAATTATTTAGTTTGTAGTTGCGATTAACCCCCTTTTTAAGAATTAATATGTATTTATTCATTTATTTAAATGCTGTTATTTCTTAAAATAAAATAATTGCAACTGCATAGTAGAGAAATCTAGAAAAGCAAAAAATTTGCTGTTGTAATTTTCACTAATTTTAAAGCATGTAAATTATATTTAATATAATATAATCTATATTATATTTACATATTATATTTACATTATAGATTTATTCATTCATTTGTTTATTTACATGCTGTTATTTTCTAAAATACAATAATTGCAAATGCATTGTAGAGAAATGTAGAGAAATTAAATTTCAATTATAAAAATAAACCTCATTATTTATTTTTATTTTTTTATTTGTTATAAAATATTATTTATTATATTTATACATAAATATTTATGTATGTAAGTTTTCAAGAGAAAACCGTTTTGAGAGCGAGTGTGAGTCTTTGGCATGGGGTGACAATGACATCTGACACTGCAATTTACACAGTGAGGTGCGCACACACACACTCAAACACACAGAAGGCCCATCTCAGCCTGGATAATGCTTATATAATGGGAGGCATTGTGTCACACCTGGTTGTGTGAGGACGATGCTGGTGTCGCGTTCATCCAGACTGACTCCAGATCAGAGGTGAGAGAACACGGGAGAAATGTGAAAAGAGAGTTATTGCCTTTCCTATGTACAGATAGAGTATGAAGGAAACAAGATTTTGGGAGGAGATATTGAGGGCGGACTCAAATTGAAGCTACAATCTGATTGGCTGCCTTTACAGTGTTTTTAGTGTGGCGGGAAAATTCCAGGCTTCATTCAAAAAAATAAAAATACAAATAAATCCCTCATTTACTTAAGATATTTTGAAGAATGTTTTTTCCACACAATGAAAGCCAGTGGTGTCAAATATTGTTTGGTTTCCAATGTTCTTCAAAATATATCTTTATTTATAATTGGCAAAAGAACGTAGGTCAAACAGGTTTGAAAGGTTTCATGAGCTGCATGTGTAAGGCTGCATTTATTTGATCAAAAATACAGTTTTATATTTTAATATGTTTTGAATTGTAATGCATTCTTGTGATGCAAAGCTGAATTTTCAGCATCATTCCTCCAGTCTTCAGTGTCACATGATCTTCAGAAATCATTCTAATATACGGATTTGCTGCTCAAGAAACATTTCTGATTATAATCGATGTTGGAAAACAGTCGTCGCTTCATATATTTGTGGAAACCATGATGCATTTTTTTCCAGGATAATTTGGTGAGTAGAAAGTAAAAAAAAAAAACGAATTTATTTGAAATAGAAACCTTTTGTAGCATTATAAATGTCTTTACTGTCACTTTCAATCAATTTAATGCGTCCTTGCTGAAAAGAACTACTGATATCTTTTTTTTTTTTAAACTTTGGACCAATAGTGTATATAGAATACACAGAGCTCTGCCATAAAAGATCACCGGTGAACACAATCTTGTGAATGAGGATGTTGATTTACATATGAGTCCAGAGGTCAACCATCGGTGAGAAGAAGGAAAAGAATATACAAAAGAACTCTACACACATACACACACTCTTGGTGACTCCAGGTTTCCTTCAGTTGCTTTTCCCGGGGCCGTTTTCTGTGTTGACTCTGTGTGATCTCTTGCCTGTCATAGTCAAGTTTCAAAGACCCTGGTGGACCCAGCAACGGTCCCCATGTGGCCTATCACATCATCACCTTGCCATTCGGGAAGTGTTATACTAGACTAGGACTTGGGACTGTGTGTCAAAGGAGGAAGCTGTCGGAGAACGTCAGTTTTCGCAGATGTTACAGTGATGTGCAACTGACTTGGATATAAAGATCAGGTTCTTCACGAACATAAACAGACTCTATAAACATGGAGATCTTTAGTTGCGTCCCCAAAGCCTCTTACAGCTGATTAACAACTTCTAAGAGCGTTGATTCAAGCTCACATGTAGGCTTGGAGCGATCAAGTCTCAGTCCAGATTAGATGAAGGATTCAGAGGCCTTTGCTGAATCAGACAGGTATGTAAAAGGTAAATGATTCACAGAGGCAGAAATAACCATTCGTGACTAATGTGCTTGGGGTTTTGCATGCAAAGATGATTATTTTTGATGAAGTAGTGCTGTCATTATTGCACAGATGTTGCACTTTCTTTAAGGTGACTCATGTAGTTTATGCACCATTAGTGGCATCCTTTGGAATTGCTAAAATAATGACTGTTTTCAAACAGGTTCCCTCAAACCTTTATCTTCCATTAATTAGACACCTGAAACTAACACTTTTCGTTGAACTAATGCTGAAATGTATAAAGTGCTGCAGAGTTTATGTATTTTTGTAGGCCAATATGCAAGTTCGTTCCCTCAAAAGAAAAAGAAAAAGCTATTTGGATTTTTCCGTCCGATTTTGGATTGTTCCAGAAAGTAAGCTCTGTGAACAGCGAGAGTTTATGATTCTTACACATTTTGAAGCGTGGCTGACGGAAGAGCGTACGCTGCACAGAGGAGACGAATTGTTGAATTCATTGAGTTATTTTTGTTTTCTTTGCGTACATTCAAGTATTCTCATTGATTCATAATGTTACGGTTGAACCACCGATAGCAGATGGACTATTCTGATGATGTCTTTCATAGTTTTCTGGACTTTGACTGTAATTTACTTTACTTGGACAATCACATGATTTTCATCCAAAATATCTTAAATTGTGTTCTGAAAAGAAGCAAAGCTTTTACGGGTTTGGAAGACAGGGTTTTAGGACTCATTCCTGCAGCACTCTTTTCGTAAATGTATAGTCAACATGGAAGAAGTTAACTTCGTCTGAGATGTTTCTCCTAAACAAATGAGACCATACAGTAAGAGATGTACCATTAATGTGGATATCATAGAAACTTATTGCATTAATTCAGACATGATGTGAACAGCTTATTTCTCTTTTCTGTTGGCTTCAGTCTCTTCCAGACCTCCCTCCCTCTCTCTCCTTCTCAGACCCCTTTTCTCCTTCATAACCTGTTTTATGAGGGTGTGAGAGAGAAATAAAGCTTTCTTAGTGCTAAAACCGATAGCCTGTCCCAACGTGACACTCAGGAACGCTGTAAATATTTAACACTTTCATGTTAAATGATGCTTGTGTGCCAAGAGCCTCCGCCTAACACCTGCCCGCTTCTCTCTCTCTCTCTCTCTGCTTTATCCTCTCTCACCTCATTGAAAGACTAATTACAGGCTAAAGAAACACAAGATCTATCTGGAATGGATTCCGTCTTAGTTTACTGCATAGTGCACAATATTCTGTTTGTGAATGATAGTTTGCCCTCATATCAATTAAAGTTCAACACCATGTCAAGTCCAATTTAGTTGTTTAGCGCTTTTTACAATACAGACAATCAAACAACCGGCATATGCTATATAGTGTATATGTATATAAATTTTTATGACGTCTTAAATGTTTTGACTCTTGGCAGTCCGATCAAATAAGGATGTTAAAAATCAGAAATGGAAGTCTGGTCAAGTCCAGTGCATTGCATTGTGAGAAATATGTTGCTTCATAATTGGTGTTTTATTAATTAAAAATACTTTTATAATGCATTGCATATAAATGCCTCAAGTGTTAGCAAAATATCTAGATCAACCCAAAACTAAACCTTTCTTATTGAAAATAACTAGTTGGTTGACTTTGGCAAACACAGTAACAGACCTGTCCAGAGATGTGAAACGCAACCAAGACCTTCGTGTGTGTGTGTGTGTGTGTGTGTGTGTGTGTGTGTGCATGAAGCCGGAGTGAATTAGGATTTAATTATGTCCACTCAGTGCTTAATTAAACATTTGCACGTGTGTCATACCCTGAACATGTGCATGTGTGTGTACCAAGGGCTGTGGTTTAATAAGACATGATGCAGTAGGTGAGGCTTTACCTGACCACTCACACACACACACACATACACGTGTATCTGGACATCTGAACCTTTACATACTGAAACTGATCACATGCATATTATGTGGACCTGTTTTATTATGGGCTGAATGGGGCATTAGATACTGGCAGGCACCTTTGTGTTTTTTGTTGTTTTTTATATCAACACAGGCAAATGGATCAGTATTATTATGGCAGTTACACTGCTTGTGATGTTGCGTAATGCGTTTCGGTGCACTCTGCCAGACCACTATACAAATGAGAGCGAGAGAGAGAGAGATTGTCTTGTGCATTAAACAAACAGTGTTTACTGTGTGGCCTTTCATTTGTCCTGTTGATGAAGTTGTCAGAAACACTGAGAAATAGAGAGAGAGTTGGAGAAAAAATATTTAATTGCTTTGTACAAAGCTTTGGCTGTTTGATTGCTGTGAGATAACTGCATGGAGCTAAAGCAGAACCAGAACTAGTGTTTGAAGAAGAGTTAGTGAGTCGAGACCAAATTTTTCTATGACTTTTATACATGAGAGTTTACACTGTGTCTGAGAACGCTTCAAATCCATTGATTTTAATGACAGTCTTCAAAAATCACTTTGGATTTTATTTGATTATTAATCCATTTATGCATTCAGTCATTTATTTATTTATTTATTTATTCATTTTTATGTATGTATTCATTCATGCACACATCATTTGTATTATTTATGGATTAACCTATTAATTTATTCATTAGTTTATTTATTCATCTATTTAATTATTTATTTTATCTTTTTATTAATTTACATTATTTGTTTAATTATTAAGTCATTGTTTATGAGCTTATTTCATTTTTGTTATTTATGGATGCATTAATTAATTAATTCATTCATTCATAAACTTATTAATTGATTAATAATTTTAATGATTTATTAATTTATTTAATGATACATGTATTCTTTCTTTTTATGCTTCACTGCATAAAATAATTGTCATTTTGTCTGGTTTGTCTAAACATCCTTATTAATAAGGATTAATAAAAATAAAACATAAATAAAATAAAATCTTAGATTTATTTTTCTAGTATTATGACATATATATATTTTCATGATTTGAGAAAAATAAAATTAAATACTCAGTTTTTTTATTTTAAAGGATAAATAAACATTTATTTAAAAAATAAAAAAAGAAAGAGAAAAGGTTAAGAAAATGCAAGTTACATCCAAAGAAATGTAAATTCAGTAAAGATAATTGGATATATTTGCTGGAAAACCATACAAAAATCTTTTTTTTCAAATGTATATTAACATCAAATATGTTCTTATTAGCTGTTATTCTGTTGTTTCAAGGAGGGAAAACAAATACATGAGGCTGGAAGGTGTAGCTGGGACACTATCAGAGTCTATCACTATCATTACTGCAGCATCCGATGGGAACATCTCAGTCTGTAATTTTAACCCAGAGCTGTTCATTACTTCTTACTCCCCTCTGTGATGTGAACACCCTCCTCCACTTGTGGTGGTCAAAGTTTGTATGTTTCTATGGTGACGGGCGGCTCACACACAGATGCAGGGCGAAGGATTCAAAACAGGTGTGGAATAGGACGGGTTTCCCTTATTCCCACCTGTTAGAGAAATCCAAGAGCCTGCTGAATGAAATCCAATGCTGCTTTTTATACTCATTTTAGGCTGCTAATTCGAAAAATAGAGGCAGTCTTGCTCGAGCACGTCACACTTTCTCATGAATTATGATGCATTTTGTAGCATTTTTGTTTCCCTTAATCAGAAAGAAAAAAAAACTGACACAAAGGCACAGTTCCTGCTGTCAGATTACAGTATAAATATTTGTTCAATTTTTAACATTTTCACATGCATGTCAACATGAATGATTCTGAAGACTAATTATTTAATGCCTTATCCTGATTTCCACTTTCTTCACTCTTTGCAGATTGTAAGTTAAATACATACATTTTAAATATACTACTACTTGTCATTAAAACCTAACCTTTATCATATTTGACAGCTTTTTTTTTTTTTTGATTTATTAGGGCATTAAAGCTGATACATTTGGAAGCCAGTTTCCACCATGGTATACTTTTTTAAAAAAAATTATAAAAAGGCAATGCGACTTATTTGACTTTTTTCCTTCACAATTCTAAGTTTATATCTTACAATTCAATCCTTACCAATTCTGAGAAGAAAAAAAAGAATTTTGAGATATGAACTCAGATTTTAACAAGCAATTCTGAGAAGAGATGAAAAGTCTGAATTGTGAGATATAAAGCCACAATTAATTTTTTAATTCTGTAGCAGGAACTTTAGTCAGAATTGAGAAATTTAAACTTGTGAGAGAAAAAGTTAGAATTCTGAATTCATATCTCACTATTCTCACAATTCTGACTTTTTTCTCAGAATTGAATTTTCTCGCAATTCTGCATTAATAAAAAGTTGCAATTATCTTTTTGTATGTTTTTTATTTTCAGTGGCAAAAACTTGCTTAAAAATTGTAATTCTTATTTTGTGAAAAAAACTGTGCGTTGCGTGCTTGTGTTTTATTGATATTTTTTTAACTCCGCATCATCTAATTAAGTAATATTAGGCCTTTTGTGTATATATAATATACACCCTTTATTTCTACACAAGATTTATCATACACTGACACACTAAACCTGTGATAGAGAGTGAAAACGCGAACATGGACTCTGTTGTGAAACTAGTCACAGCAGGGGAAAATATTTAAATGTCCATTAGCATGAGCTTGAATGAGGAAAAGCGGCAGAACAAGAGGAGAGAAAAACAGAGAGAGCGCTGGCCTGAAGGCAGGACGAGAGGAACCTGCTCAGTGACATCATCTCTGTGGCTCTCATTCAGCCCTCTTCTGATTGGCTGAGGGGACGCAGTAATTTGCCTCTGATGTGTCACCAGTGTTTGAGAGCGAGAGATGTTGTTCTTTCCCTGTCAGTGTGGAGTCGGTCTGCAGTATGTTGCTCTTTTAAAAACAAATGAGTGAAGTTGGGATTTATTCCTTGAAGCTGTATTCAGAAGAACCATCAGCACAGGTACAATCATTCCTTTCACATGCTTGCATTTAAAACTGCTTGTCATGTACCTTTCTGTGTTTATGCAATCTTACCGCTGTTTAGTGAACAGTGTGCCTTTGTTTGGAATAAAGTGCACTGGATTTATTTAGCGTTATATAAATGAACACTTGGCAAGTCACAGCAGTGACTCAGTTTAAACTATTTCAAAACATTTTTTGAATACTCTGCATGCAGTTTAATGACCTTATTAATTGTGAGATTACATGGAATATTTGTGCAGTTGCAAATCCATTAGTCACACTTATGACTATTTAAATAGCATTTAAGCTAGCAGGTGCGTTTTCCTCAGTATTTGTAGACCGTGAATACTGCATAGGCCTATATGAATGAGATCATAGTGTGATGGGTCTGAGATTGCTTACTTGTTATGTTTTGCATAGAATTGCATATAAATTCCTGGTTTCCATATGCAAATGAAAGGCTTGTCTGTGTTTAGTTTGTTTTGAGTAGGCTACAAAATATGTTTCACTGATATGAATATTAAAAGTTGCTTTTCGTTGCTGTGTTTTCTGCTCAGTTTTAAGGTTCATTAGTTGTATTTTATGTATTTATATTGCGCTTTATTTATTTATATATATATATATATATATATATATAATGTATGTATGTGTGTGTGTGTGTGTGTGTGTGTATAATATTACAGATTGTTTTAAAGCAACTTCACATTAGTAAATAGAGTTGTAAAATTCAATTTCAACTGTTAAGCAGCTCTACAGCAATAGTTGCATTCTTCAGTTAAATTTAGTTAAATAACTGTGTCAAAGTTCAAAAAGACATGTTTAATGATGTCAGTAATCATTCACTTTTTCAAAAACACTCATTTATTTTTTTATACTGCTTATTAAATATGTGATACTATATATGTAAAAAGTCCAAAACAAGAAAAGATCACAGACAAAACTGACAATTTTATAATATTCATATAATCATCCTTTCAAGTAGATTCAGTTTTTTTTTTTTGTACATAGCTGGAAGTATTTTTTAATTGGTAGCTTGATTGTTTGAACTACTGTAAATTATGAGCAGCTTGTAGTTTGGAAAGCTAGATATTGTCTTTTATCTTGTCTAATAAACTTATTTAACATAAGAGGCAGAAGTTGTCCATGTGTAGTTAGTTTGAGTCGGCCGAGTCGTGTTGTGGTTGTGTTTTGCACCTGCATCTACATCGAAAATTCATTCGATTTATTGTCTGTAAACATGAGAGATTGTTAAACACTCGTAATAAACAACAACACGATACTCAAAAAACACAAAATAACATTCATAATCATAATAGCAATGGCTGTCTGCCATGAAGGAATGAGAAGTGTGTTTATGATTGTGTTGTTATAAGCGTTTTTGGCGTTGTCGCTGTAAACACACAGGAAGAGCCAGATACAGGAAGAGCTCTTCGTCCAGAGTGTAGTGAAGTCAGGTCACTGTGTTTGTTTTTAGGAGGCGTCACTAAAGGTCAGCATGTTCGGTTGTCACTTAATTTTTTAGCAAGCTTTGTTGAAGTTCTTCTGTGGCATCAAAGTACAAAGAACGCTTAATCTCTATCATCCAAGCATCATGTTTGCCTTTGTTTTTAATCATCATTTCATCTGTATCCCTTTGTTTCCTTCCTCTGCCGGAGTATTTTGTGTCTTCCTGTTCTCCTGTGATATCAGGTTCCTGGTTTATCCTTTCATTCGGGGGTTGCATGCAGAGTAGATGAACTGAAACGCTGTCCTCCAGTAGCCCAAAAGATGCAACCGAGATTTTCTGCATACATTTTCATGCATAAAATACATTAATTTACACTTAACTTTATGATAAAGGGACTGTAGAATATAAACAAACACACAATTTTATTTTTCTCATAATTATTATTATTATTATTATTAGAAATTGTTGATAAATCCAAATTATTTTAAATGGTAAAATAGCATTAATGTAAATTATATATATGTATATAATGATGAATAATAATGAATGTGTGTGTATGTGTATATATATATATATATATATAATGATGAATAATTATATAAAAATTTTATTGCTAAGTGACTACAGTAATTCAGTTTTTATAACTAATAAATGTATTTATCTTATATAATAATATTATTTTTGTTATAATTTAATGAATCCATATTCAATTTCTTAGTAAATAACTAAGATACTCTACAGTAATTCTGCAGTTTATTTAAATGTAATAGAATTATAGCTAAAATGTAATTCTATTAATAAAAGCTTATTTTCTATTCCTATTCTTATAAATGGTCAATGAATCCAGATTGTATCATTTCTGAAAACGTAAGTAGTTGACCCTGCATATTAATTGCATGTAATTTATGGATTTTGCTATGCATGCTCTTATGTGCATCTGTAAAGATATTTGTAGAGTGACGAATAGCTATATGGTGAAATTGCTGTCATACCTTTTAGAATAATCCAGATTTATCCACATAAGAATGATAAAAACTAAATTTGTGTTCGTATGAATGTTTTGTAAATCCGTTGTAAAAAATAACACAATTGTTTTAACACCATTATTAATGAATGAGAACCAATGTAAGCGAGTTCATGCGGTTCAATATTCGCCACCACAAAACAAGTTTATTGTATTTATATGCATTTGCTAGTTTATTCTGACACGGTTTTGCATAATAATTCTGATTATATTAATTGTTTTTATCAGCTAAAAAGAATTTTCGCCTTTGTATTGTTTTGGAAGAGGCTGTTTCGTTTTATATGACAATAAATAAAACCTAATCAGCACTAATATCATACTCCTAGATGCACATATAAATACCGGCCTTATTAAGGTCAAAAGGAGGCTTATTAAACGCCTCGTAGCCTTTTCTGTCAATCTTTTTTCTTCAAAATGAATTTTTTTGTGGTCTTTGTTCCTCTCCGCCATTCGTTCTCTTGGCTGTTAATAGCATTCCTGCAGTGGGTCAAGCTGGTTTAGCTTTAAACTCTTTCACAGAATCTCTAAATGCAAGTGAAGGGTGTGTTCAAGAAGTATGGCATGTTTTAAAGGGAATGTCCTCTTGTTTTGCAGAACTCGTTTTCCAGATTTGAAGTGTATGAAGGTTCTTAGGAGGTTAAACAAGTACTTAAAAATAAATTAAGGCCTGAACTGCACATAAAAATTCCATTGCATATATTTGCAATCTATTTGCAAGGTGTTCGAGGAGAAATATCTGCAGAACAGCTGTCATACAAAACCTTTGCCAATTGCAGTTGTATTTTTAAAAAAAGCATTGTATTTTGTCTCCATTTACCATGTTTAAATCTGTTCTGCATGGATTTCTCCCTCAAAAACAATAGATGAAATGTGGGAAAAGTCGCCTGAAGTTTCATCCGAGCATCCGTTTATTATTGCGCGGCTGATTGATGTTGTGGTTGGGTGCGATTCACTCGAGACGCATGTAAACAAGAGAAGAGGTCAGATCAGTCAGGAAGGGGTCAAGCGTGTGGGTGGCATGGAATATTTACACACACACACAGGGTGATGACAACAACAGCAGCATGGAGTTTGTGTCTACACAAATTATTAGACCTTTGCAGGCGCAGTACTTATATAGAGCAATGTGACCCTGTGATTTATAAAGGACTTTTGTCATTTAGACAGATTTTTTAAATGTGAGGGCGATGCTGTTCAGTTGTTGCTAAGTTTCATTGTTTTTAGCACAATGCTATGCAGTTTTTATGGTGGTTGCTACACTCTGGGGAAAAAATAAAAAGGTACAAAAGCTGGGGGTGATACTAATGAAAAGGGTCCACCTTTGTACCTTATTACCCCTAAAGAGTGCATATTAGCACCTTAAAAGTACATATTAGTATCTAAAGTGTAGATATCAGCACCTAAATTCTGCATTTTATTACCTTTTGGAAAAGGTACTACCCCAGTGACAACTTTTGTACCTTTTTTTTCTCTGGTCCCTCCATCAAAGTATTAATTTATTTGTGTTTTTTTTTTTTTTTTTTTTTTTTAGATTTTTTATGATTGTTTAGGTTGAGTTAGTAAGATTTTTTTTTTTTTAATTCGAAAGTTTTTTTTTCTGCTCACCAAGGCTGCATTTATATATTCTTAAATACAGTAATATTTTGAAATATTATTTACATTTTAAATAACTATTTTATATGTGAATATATTGTAAAATGTAATTTATTCCTGTGATGTAAACTGAATTTTCAGCATCATTACTCGAGTCTTCAGTGTCACATGATCCTTCAGAAATCATTTAAATATACTGATATACAGCTAAAGAAACATTTATTATTATTATTAATGTTGATAAGAGTTGTGCTGCTTAATATTCTTGTGGAAAATGTTTTACAGGATTAAAGAGTAGAAAGTTGTAAAGAATAGCCCTTATTTAAAATTTAAAAAAAATATTTTGTAACATTATAAATGTCACTTTTGATCAATTTAATGCATCATGGCTGAATAATGGTATTCTTTTATTTTCAAAAAAATCTTACTGACCCCAAATTTTAGAAGGCTAGTGTATCTGCAAGCAGCATTTGGGGTTTGATGCTTACAGGAAGTTGCATGCTGCTCACATCTCTATGGTGACCACGAGGTCCTCCGGGGGGCAGGTATGCGAGGAATGCTGGGGGCATTTGAGCAGAAGAGTTCAGAGATGCACACGCTGGCTTTAAAACCATGGATCGTTAATGTGCCGATCAGAGATGATAAATCAAAATTCCCTGCTCCTATAAACGTCCCTACATTTCACAGGCCACTTAAAGTGATTAATAGAGGTAAAATTAGAAGATGGTCTCCTCTGAAGCGGCATAGAGTAGATACATACCTACAGCAGTCGGGCCGATCACACCCTTCTAAAGAAAGAGTGATAAATCAAGCTTTAAAAGAGAAAGAACATTTGAAAGTGTGGTATGCAGCAAGCTGTTCACTTTTAAAAGGATAGTCCTTAAAAAAATCTTTCCCATGCTTATGATCCGTAAAAGGAGTAATTTAGCAAAACGTACAAGCTGCTTATTTTCACACAGTATTATCTCCTTTAAAGGGATAGACAACCCAAAAATGAAAATAATCAAACAATGGAAGTCAGTGGGAACCCAAATTTTGGATGCATTGTCCCTTTAAGTAAAAGTTTGTGTTAAGTTTGTTTGAAATGTCTTTGTGTTGTCTTTTATTAGCGGTGTGTGAGAGCTTTCAAAAGCCTTTACTAAAGAGCGTGATGTCACCTTTCCTAACTATAGGAATGCTGTGTCAACATTGAAAGTGTTTCTCAGTGCGGTTGGAGGACTGTTGAGCTGCTGTTTTGCTGGCTAAGCTCTTGCAGTCGCAGTTTGTGCAGTAGATACACGCAAGCATATGCTCTCAAAGCACTTGTCACCAGAAAAACTTTGTCATACTTTTTTTTTCTACAAGAGATAAGCATAAAGTTTATGAAATAGTTTTTTTTTTTTACCAATTCTTTTATTCAGCAAGGATGTATTAAATCAAAAGTGACAGAAAAGACAATTATAATGTTGTGAAAGATATTAATTTCATATAAATAGTTTTTTCACTTGTTAAAAATTTCAGTTTTCACCAGAATATTTAGCAGCACAACATTTAAACTGGTTTCAACATTTTTAATTATAATTGATTCTTGATTTTCAAATCAGTGTATTATTATATGCATATAGTTATAAATAAACTGTACACACACACAGATGCATGCAATTTAAAAAGTATATATATGCATGTATCACTGACTTGGCTTTATTGTATCCTGTCTTTTAGGTTAATAGAAAATACTCTGTATACCTCCATGTGGTGCATGGACCTCCTTTGTCAAATACGTCCATAACACCACAGCATTTGAACAAATGCTGAAGTCAATAGTCCACGTAATAGACTCACGTGAACGTGTAAAAGGAAACCGAGAGTCCGTCCTCTCTGCGGCTAACATTGATTCTGCAAAAATACATGATCTAAAGACAAACAGACGTGTGTCATTTACAAAGTAACCAATGCACTCACACCGTCTAGACTGGGATATGCAAAATTACATATTTTTGCAATCAGCTAGTAAAGCACTGGCTTTAATTGGGCCAGTTTAGTCATGTCCATCACATGCATTTCTTAGAAGGCATTCACATATGATGCAGGCATCTCGACACACTTGTTGTAGACCTGTTTTTAACTTAATGAGATCATAGTTGTGATGAGGTCATCTCTGAGCAGGTTCTTACAGTTTTTATTAAGTGGTCTGAGAGAACAGAGCAGAAAGTTTAGATTAGATTACAGACATTGGATCATGCATCAGGAGATGAGTGCTTTAACTGTCTGTAATTTATAAAGAGTACACGTCTAACTTAAATGTCTGTTTGTGTTTGTAGAGAGGGTTGTCCAGGTCCTCTCAGTCCTTCCAGAGACAGCAGATGCAGCGGAGGAGTGAAACTACGCATCAGAAACAGGTGTGCATGTGTGAAGAGCTCAATCTTTCTGTTTGCTCATGTCTGCTCGCTTCAGCAGAAGAGTTGTTTAAGTATTATTGAGATACTATTATAGTTTTATTAATAGTTAGATTTTTTTTTATTTAGTTCAATTAAAAATAATAAAATAATAGTTTTATTTTTAAGTATTTAAGCATTAAGAAATATTTTTATTTCAGTTTTAGTATTTTTTTTTTTTTCAGCTGAAGTTTATTTTATTTCAATTAACACAAATGCTTTATAGTTTTAGTTTTCTAGAATATCCATGATCTGCACACATGAGGTTTTTCATCAGAGGAAACAGAATCTCGCTTTTAATTTTGAAACTGGACATTCTGTCCCTTACAGGAAGTGGATTTGGGTTTATGGTTTCCAGTCGGTCACGTCAGGGGTGACTCTCGGTGTGTCCCGTCTCTGTTTTCTTTAAATCCACTAGTATCAAGTTGTTAATGGGGTTTTTAAGGAGATTTTTGAAGAACTGCAAGATTATGCTGTCGTCTAACATGACAAATGAACTTTTTTTCTAGTTTGTGTCTGTTTCTCTTCTTCTCGTTCTGTGTGTAAATAAAACTGGAGTACTGTGTACATACGCTGTAAATAGTGTAACGGCCCAATCTCACACTTTTCTGAATAAGGCTTTAATGGAAAGGTCGAGCAGTTCAGTCTGGACATGATGACAGGCTAAAAGACAGACTTGCATTAAAACAGTTATTATGTCTATTTTTCATATAAGCATAATTCCCTTTTTCTTTTTCTTTCTTTTTTTTATACACTGTCGTTCAAAAATTTAGGGTCTAGAAGTTTTTATTTTATTTTTTTATTAATACTTTTATAGAGCAAGGATGCATTAAATTGATCAAATAAAGACATTTATAATGTTGAAGATTTCTATTTTTGCGTTTCATCATAGAATCCTGAAAATAATGTTTCCACTGAAAATTAAGCAATTGTTTTAATAATTGATAATAATAAGAAATATCTCTTTAGCAGTAAATCATCACATTGTAATGATTTCTGAAGAGGAATGATGCTGAAAATTCACCTTTGCATCACAGGAATACATTACATTTTACAATGCATTCAAACAGAAAAGAGTTATTTTGAAATTGTAGTAATATTTCACTATATTACTGATATATTATCAAATAAATGCAGCCTTGGTGAGTAAAGACGTCTTTCAAAAACAAACGACCCCCCATAACTTTTGAACAGTAGTGTATATGTGAACATTTAATCATAATATACAGTTTTATATACAATATATTGTAATTTCAAATACATAAATGAGAACTGCATTGGTCCGACAGATGGCGCGGTGAGACAAAATGACAGATAGCATGCTTGGTATTACCACCCTTCTCATCTAAACACAGATAATGAATGTGACTTGATTTTATCCGTGTTTTGTTACCATCCTCAAACCCGCCAGATTTTTGAGATTATCTGTTTTGAATGTTTGATTTGGATGCTCCACTCACGCCTGTGCTCTGAATATGTGGTCATGGATGTCATAACGCTACAAAAAGCCTGAAATAAACATTTCTACATTTAGATGTCCTGCAGCTATTGAAGTTTTAGAAGATTAGAGTTTCATAGAAACTGAGTGACTCGACAGTTTTGAGATGTTTGGTGTGTAAAAAAAACAATGAATAGAGACTGAACCAAGACAACAGTGTTATAGGCCCACCCAACACTCCAGAGCAGTTATTTCCATCGGTGTACGTGTTATTGTACTCATACATTTAGGTATTCACAGAATGATTACAGGAAGTGAGTCTAAAGTGCCTGGGGATGAAGATTCAAAACTCTGGCATCTTAAATTCTCTCCCAGCTTTCTCTTTCACTTGCTTGGAAGAATCTTCTTTTAGGACGTTAATAACATCTAGTTCACTCGCAGTTGATCTGTCAATTGTGTTTTGCTCCGTGTTCCTGGATTGTGAACATTCCAATGTTATTTGCACACTCAAAGGTAGGATTTCCCATAATACCACAGTAACATGCATTAATAACATAACCCGTCTCCCCCTGGATAGCCTCAGTCCGATGAAGGTTATAAGGTTGCATCCCAATTTTGCTTTAATCATAAGAAACCAGTGGTGCCCAGGGGGTTAAATAATATTTGTTATATAATTTAGTATTGTTTTCCAAATAAATATATGTATATCTCAGTGGTGTGCATAGGTGATCTGAAATGAGGAGGCAAAGTCCTTAAAGTTCTTTCTTTCTTTCTTTTTTTCTTTGTGCTCTGCATTTAATCCATTCATGTGTTTTTTATTATTATAGCATGAAGCTCACAAAATTTTGTTTGATTTCTCTGAAAGTAAAACTTAATTTCTTATGTACCTTAAATTATCTTTGTTTTTAAGGATGTTTATATATTTTTACTTTTGATCTTTCTGTTCATCATAGCATATTTGAATGTTTTATGAATGATCGTGTGACACTAAAAATTCAGCTTTGCCATCAAAATTAAACATAGAAAATGTAACTCTAAATTGTAACTTCACAATATTACTGTATTTTTAATCAAAAATCATCAGACTTTGTGAGTTCAGGAAACTTATTTAGAAAAAAAACTACAATATAAACACTGTTGTGTATATATACCTGTTACATAATGAAATTACATACTTTCCCATCACCACTGAGGTTCGTTAAGTATGCAAATTGGGATGTAACCTGCGGCCTCCTCCTTTACCCTATATCACAACTATATCTATCTATTTCCAACAGACACCTCTTCAGACAGACATTTTTTTGAGAGCATCTCCATTCTCTTCTCGAAGCCCACTGTTCCCGCCTACTCCGATTCTCCAATTTCAGATTCCTCTCAGATCAAACAGATTAGTATAGTTGACGAGCCGTGTTCCCAGGGATCAGATAAGGTTTCTGCAGTGGGACACACCCTTTGCAGTCTGGCCTAGCCAGGGAGGCGACGAGAAGGCCCGAGAGAGACGGTTTTGGGGTTTTTTTGTGAGTCAGAACCTTTGGATGTCCTAAGGGTCAGGTTACCATTAGAGCGCGACGTGAAACATCTCTCCTGGGAACGTTGGGATGCCATGGAAATCTGCAGTTATTGTACTCAGGTGTCGTTAGTCTGTGATGTATTTGTGGAAGAAGCCTCAGGTCCTTCTGAGGATAAATATGTCACCACATCACTCACGTCCATTGGCCTTATTCTAAAGACAGGTGAAGACACCTGTGCTATTACACCTGCCCATGTTCCCTGGAGACCCAGAGACGGCTGTCAGCGACACATGAAAGCAAACCTGAGACACACCCAAACTACAGCCTTGCTGTTCACATAATGCCTTCTGGGCACGGATAGGCTTGTTGACTTGTCTGGGATCACGTGGATGCTCATGATGATGAAGAGGTAGAAAAAGAAAGGAAACAGAGGAAGATGCACACAAAGGCCAGTCTTTGTTTGATGTTATGAACGCATGCTATCATGTGTTCCCATTTGCTCCCGGCTGTCTGTGTGTTGCGTTATTTTACTATTTATCCCAGTTTTTAATATCCAACTCCTCCTTTACAACTCTAATATCGAATCTCATGAAGGAAGCTTTTCCTCCCTGTCTTCATTTTTGAAATCTGTTTGTCCAGCGCTGACGAGGGCAGGATGTTTATTCTAGTTCTTATCGTGACCTTTTAATGACATTTAATTGCATGTTTTGATGATCTTTGCATCGTCAAACTGCAACCCCACCAACCCTTCCAGCCGCCTCGCATTTTATTCTCAGTTTATCAGAAGACGGCTAAAGACGCCATGGAGCTGCTCGGGGCATTTTACCGTAAAAAGCTGCGGAGGAAGCAGAAATCAAACCTGGGAAGGTCGGATGGGGCGCTTTGCAAGGCGCCGTCAGAGACCAGCATCAACGGTCTGGCCACGGGTCTGATCTCTAAAGTGCTGAGACTGACTGCAAGGTAACTGCTGAGAGCTTGGTGAGGGAGGATAGCAAGGGAACGATGGGTTGCAGGTCAGGTAATGCTTTCACTAGAATGCTACTAGGTTTGAACTTTTAGAAATCTTCTAAACCTATAAAGTTCAAGGAAATGAAAATTTCGTCATGATTAATTCACCCCAAACTCGTAGGGCTTGCTTCCTTATGTGTAATATATAAAAAAAAAACATTTTGGAAAATGCAGTGTTGCATGGCACTGAATAGGATTTCATTTTTAATTCTAGTTCTGATTCTAGAAGTAATTTAACAGTCGCTTTAAAAGCTGGATTTTAGTAGATTTTCGGTTTAATTTTTAAAAAAAA
The DNA here is from genome assembly GCF_963082965.1 of Carassius carassius. NCBI lineage: Eukaryota > Metazoa > Chordata > Actinopteri > Cypriniformes > Cyprinidae > Carassius > Carassius carassius. The sequence goes on from NC_081801.1 coordinate 3,109,284, forward strand.
ATTAATTTTATGTCATGTCCTTCAGTCATTTGTAATAGTGTTTTATTATATATTTATATTTAGATATAATTTACTTTTATTTTTATTTTTTTGTAATTCAACGTAAACTTATTTCAGTTCATTAGTAATATTTCTAACAAGTTTTTAATAGTTTTAATATATTTTTTTATGTTTTAATAGTTCTATTTTTATTTAACAATAATCACCATGTCTCAAAGTATTTCATATTACAACATTTGAATAACCTCTTGTCGATCAGGTCATCCAGTGCATGAATCTGAATATGATATGATTAATCATTACAGCAACTATTTTAAAAATGCAACCTAATTATCCTCCCTAGAGACAATATCTGCGTTCCTGTGAATCTACTTCTAGATCAGTGTTTCCTGTTTACCTGAAAGTTTCTGATCTAACTGCAGTTCGAAGCATCATAAGGTGGTCAGACGTGTTTTCTGTTCTTTGCTCAACATTGAGTGCAAATGTTTTACTTGCAGGAGTCATTATGACAGATCTGGTCCAAATCTAGCCTGGTCAGAAGGAGCGGCCCTTTGGAAGAGGGTGTGTTAAAGTCACTTCCATAGCAGCATGCAATAAAAGTCAGATGTTTTGGAGATGCGGTGTCTGATCTGTCTCCATAGAGCAGGGTCAAAATTCAAGGGAGTGGGTTGATAGGGAAACAATCTGTGTGATCAGTCTGAATCATGTAGGTGCAGCTTTCTGGAGGACATTACAGTGCCTCAAACAAAACAAAAAAACCCATAATATATTTTTTTATTTTATAAGACCGTTTCTTATTCTGTTTCATATTTTGGTTTGTTGTTGTTGTTGTTGTTTTCATAATGATATATAATTTATATAATCACAAAGTGTTTGGAAAAAATTTGCAGCATAGCAAACCTGGGGCTTTAAAACATTTTAAGAGTACAGCTCTTCAATCAAAGACATACTATCCTTTTGATTTTACAGTGGTATATTACAGTTGTAATATTTCTTATTTTATATTAATATTATAGTCATGTTAATCTATAAATAACAAAATGTTTGGCCTAATTGTGAGCCCTATAAACAAGCACAGCAAACCCAGAGCTTTAAAAAATTTTAAGCATTAGGATCCTAAAACAAAGAATAACTATATTTTTGTGATACATTTGTAATATTTATTTTATTTAAAATGTTCATTTAATAATAATAAATTATTATATTTAATGTTATAATATTTTAAAGTCTTATCATTTTTTTTAATTGCATTTAAGCATTTAAAGCATTTCAAATCACAATCCAAATTTTTATTTAAAAAATGTGATTTTTCTCCAAATCGTGCTAGACACTTTCCCTCTGCTTGCACTAAAATACCCATGCCCTAGAACTTTAAAGCTTCGCTTCAGTCAGCGGACTTGTTGGGCACAAACTGGCAATTGTGTGTGTGTGTGTGTGTGTATGTGTGTGTGTGCTCTTGTTTTTGTGACATATCAGGACTCAACTCTGTATAATGACATGGGTATGACACAGGTATTACAAGGAGAGGGATCTTATGAGGACATAACCCATGTCCCCATTTTTCAAAATGCTTATAAATCATACAGAATTAGTTTTTTTTTGAGAAGTAAAAATGCACAAAGTTTCCTGTGAGGGTTAGGGTTAGGTGTAGGGTTGGTGAAGGGCGATAGAATATACAGTTTCTACTAGGGGTGTAACGGTACGCAAAAATCACGGTGTGGTACGTACCTCGGTTTTAAAGTTTCGGTTCGGTTCATTTTCGGTACAGTAAGGGAAAGAAATGCAAACATTAAACTGCAGGTTGTTTTTTACTATAAACTTTTCTTTTTACACTTTTTTTTTTTAAATTTTTTTTTTTATACTTTTTAATAAAATATATATATTAAAAAAGAATAAGAAATAAAATACTGCTGGAAAGTTCTCCACTAAATAAAATACACTCAGTCTCAAACCAATATCATATAATAGAATATAATAAAAAAATATAAAAAAATAACTATGATTACAGAGCAGCATTACCAATCCCAGCTTGTAGGCCTGCTCATATTTAAAAAATATATATAACTTTTCCAAAGCGTAAAGTGCAGCATCAACAGTTTCAGTTTTTTAGACCTGCTCAGATTTCGTTATTGCGTTGGACCGATCGGAATTAAGAGCAAAGGTCTGTTTAAATGCCGACGGGAACTGCGTTTGAATTACAATAGTTTTTTTCCTAGTTGTAGTGATGTTCACACTCACGTGATGCCTTTTGAAAACCTTAGGCTGGTGACACACTGGCATATTGCACCTGTCAAACGTAGTCTATTTAGCCGTCAATACTGTTGACGGTGTCCTTTATCATTAGGCTTTATATTTATGCTCAACATGAAGTATAGATATTGTTGTCGTGAAGACAAGATCCTGACACAGAAAATGCGTAGCAGCCGTCACGCAACTGACACGCAGCAGAAACGCCACGCTCACTCCACGCTGTTTTGGACAGTGCCCGACATTCTTGCCTTGTTTCGAAAACACACTACAGCACCCTGTGCCAAGAAAGAAGAAATGGGAATATACATCCAGCTTCCCATAATTGTATTTCTCATTCTTAGGAATAAATATTTATAATGTAGAAATATATAAATGCTCAATCTGTCAGTGAGTACATTAGGAAGTATTTATTTACTGATATTTACACATTGAGATGCTGGTTATAAGGCAGTGCAACATTCTTCAGGGATGTTTTGATCCTAAGTGGCCTTGACTACACAAGACAATGCATGATTTGTTTACATTAAACTACTTTGACTTCTCACTAAACTATTTCTGACTTTGATTTGTTTTTTTTTGTGAAAGTATAGTCACAGTATTTGTGTTTAACTCTGTGTTTGAGTTGTTTTCTGCAAAAGAAAGGCATAGATTTTTATGTTCCTTTAAATCTCTTTCCCAGACGGAGTGAGCCTGGATCTCGCCCTCATTCCTGGCATTCTACGAAGCTGGGTGAGGTCCCTCAGGACTCGGAAAGCATGATGCAAGTCACCCAGGGTGGTGTGGGAGCCCCCTGGCACCAGAGCTACCACTCCAGGTCAGTGCACCTGCAGTCTAGTGCCTTTGTTTAAGAGCAAACAATATAACACTGTCTTTCTTCAGACATTCTTTATCTATATTTCACAAGGCTAGCATGTGAGATTTGATCGTGACTGAGATACAATCGTGAAGATGACAGTTTTACAGTTCCCAGCAATGCAACTGAAGGATCAGCCAAGTCAGCTAAGCAACAATCCACTACAATGACGACATTTATTCAGAGAGAGAGAATGTTATGCGTCCTTAGTTTGGGTTGCAGCACCTGATTTGACTTCATGAGGTATTTCCTGTAAGTTGAACCACTTGACACATGAATATGTTATCTAGCATGTCATATACTTACTCTAAAATAGTTTAAATTAGCTCTTGACGAAGTGGTGACATGTGGGTGCATATTCATAAACCAATGGCTTTTAAAGGGATCCTATTATAGTCCTAACTCTGCATCAGACAAGACAATGAATAAGAAGTGTTTCTGCAATCAACCAAGCGTTCAAACCATGACCTTGCCCCTCCCCACCCCCCAACCATTAAAATATCTGTTGATGGGAATTATTTTAATGATATTCTAATGGGCCGCTTTGTGACATCACAAACTCCAGAAAACAATGCTGTAGTCCAAATAAGCCGTTCGTTGTAGTTCTTGAAAATAATTTTTTTTAAACAAAATATCTCCCTTTGAAGCTGACTTTGTAGATCTTTGTTTATGCCCAAACATACACACTACACACTGACTAAAATAAAATAAAAAAGTTCAAATGCATAATAGGACCCATTTTAAAAAGTCCATTAATATGACCCTAAGTAGACATGAATGTGGATTATTTTGGTCAGAAGTGGCTGTATTGTATTTCTGTTGGTAGTTTCCTTTTGTGTATGATCATGGACCTAATTTGTTTAGTTGCCGCATACTTCCCCCAAACATTCAAAAACCTTGCGCGCTTGTTATCTCAGTCATTATCACTGTATTTAGACCAGAAGGTTCAAGTGTCATCAATGATGACACTGAAAGAAAAACATTTTCAGTGTTTGAAGAAGACCAGAGGGCAAAGCATTGATGCACAGTCTAATGAAAAAAAAAATCTTTGGGATGACACTCCCTCAACAACCCTCCGAAGGTTCCCATGGCCGCCGTGGGCAACACCGATAGCGTTCCACTTTCTGAGACCTGGTGGTCATTGTTTGATAGACTGTGATTGGTTGTTCTAGTTCTTAGAGGGGTAACTGCAGAGCTGCTGACAATGGGTCAGTGACATCATGTTAATTATGCCAGCAGAAATACCAGCAGTCTGATGCCAGCTGTCTGGGTCTGGCAATCACTTACCCATAAAAGGGCATTCACCTCAACAGACCCAGTGCATCACTAAAATTTCCGGTAAATTTCAAGAAACTTTCCAAAAATTCCTGGAATATGGCAAAAAAAAAATCCTGGAAAGTTTCCACCTTTTTTGCAGTCCTATGCATCACTGTCCAACACACATTCAAAAACTTGCCATGATTCCAACCTTAAGGTAGCCAATTCCCACAGTCAATGAGTTCGGTAACAGATCTAATGGTTGTAGATATGTCACATTATATCTAGATCAGGGAAGAGAGAAGAGGAAGTATGAGGAAAGGAAATCTCAATGCAAATACACAAGAACTTTATGGATATTACAGTGTAATCAACACCAGATATTTTGTAAACAGTCCAGACATCAATAACTTCAAGTGCATTGTGACAGTTATTCTTATCAGATGTAATCTAATCTTTGTTCTTTCTAGTGAGGAATTGCATCACAGGGATAGCAAACTCAAATTGTGGCTATGAACTCATTCATATTTCATAAGAAGCAGTAAATCACTGTCTTTGATATCTATCCAAGTCTGTAACAGCTACTAATTTTGCTCAGACCGACAACCATAACAGCATCTCAATCTGCAGTTATATTATCCCAATAAAAATGATTGCTCTTAGGTCTATTCTTCTCTTTTTCCCCATTCTAGTAAACTAGTGAGAATTACTTTACTATTTCATTGCATTGGTGCATTGTTTTATCTTAATATACCACAGTTAAGTGAATAGAAATTTTAGTTAAACTGTTGACCTAATTTATTTTGGGTCATTGATTTCCTTCTATTCTAATGACCCTAAATAACTTTAATCAGTATATACAGTTAATAGTATATTACTCATGTGTCTCTTGTTTTTTTCTACAGTGCCTCAAGCACAGACTTATCAGGATTTGAGTCAGGATTCCTTAGGAAGAGCCCAGATCAGTACAGTTCCCGGGGCAGCATGGAAAGCCTAGATCACACTCACCCAGCCTACAGCTCCTGCTATCAACTATCATCATCAAAATCCTCCAACAGCATTGATCACCTGCACAGCAAGCGGGATTCTGCATACAGTTCCTTTTCGACCAGCTCCAGTATCCCAGAGTATCTTGCGGCAGCTCCATCATTTAACAAAGAGAGGTCATATTCCATGGAGAACGTTCCACAGAGAGAAGGGATGCAGCAAGCTGACATTCGCTACATACGCACTGTGTATGACCCCCAACAGGGTGTGTCTGAAGAGCAAGAGATCAGCTCTGCAGGTATTATGAGATCCAGTGACAGCAGAGCACAGTCTAGAAGTGGGAATGTCTCAGGCCAGATCTGTCACCGTGGCAGCAGTAGTAGTGGAAGCAATGGGAGTAGTGGAAGCACCTCCAGCTCACAACACCACAGTGTTGGGCCAGTCTGGGATCCAGTGCACAACCGGCATTCCTATGAGAACCTTAAGGGGGCACCAGCGCCTCCATTACGCAGTGACAGCTATGCAGCATTTCGCAATCATGAGCGTCCCAACTCCTGGTCGAGTCTTGAACATGCTCGGTCACAGCGGGCACTTTACAAGGGTTCCTGGCATCACTCAAGTGGTTCTGTGGCAACAGGAAAGCCCTCGTTCGGTGCTGAAGGCCAGTTGCACACAGTCATAGAAAAGAGCCCCGAAAGTAGCCCTACTACCAAACCCAAACAGGGTTTTCCTCAGGCCGCACAACCCGGTCGCCTCATGTTACCCACTGGCATCTACCCTGTTCCACCTCCTGAGCCTCATTTTGCACAAATTCCAACCAGCAACCCTAGCTCTGGTAGTGTCTACCCAGCACTAGCCAAGGAGAGCAAGCACAACCATCACTGTGACCGCTTGGTTGGACCAGTGAAAGAAGACAGGGTCATCATTGAAAATGGATACCAAAGCAATGCTCCTAGCTCAAATCTGGTCCAAACAAATGTTTCGGCACAACCAAAGCTCTCTGATAGAGTGCAAGATGGCACTCAAGTCAAACCTGTTTTTTATCGGCCTCACTTGCAACCACAAATGCAGAAGTCACAAACCCCATTTGTACCCCAGGAGAGGAGTGACCCTTACACCCCAGTGCAACCAAGAGGAGAGAGACCAAGGTTCTCACTTGGTATGGAGGATTACAACAATTACAAGCCACCTCAAGATGAAGAACTAAATAAATGCAATGAGCAAAGTATTCATCCAGACCAAGGACACACTGGGAAAATTTCACAGGGACATGTTGCTCAAACATACAGAGGAAACTTCACTCAAACTCAAGGAAGTGACCAAATAGTTAAAACTTCAAGGTACTACAGTGACTCTAGTGCTCTCCAGCAGAAAGCGCAAGACCTGGATCATCCTCTGACCAGACTGGAGAATGCACTTGCTGAGGTTCAACGATGTGCCAGTCCCGAGAGTACAACTAGTCAATCCAGTTTCCAAAGTGAGCGTAGCATGTCCGTGCTGGAGAAAGTAAGTCACTTTGAGAGACAGCAAGTCAAGCCTCGCAGTCATAGCAGCCTCTCCCACAATGGTTCTATGGCTCGTCCGAGCCAAACGGCGCGACCTTTAAGTGCCAAGAGCTCTTTCTCTGGTGTAGGGGATGTGCGCAACATGTTGGAGAGCAGCAACAGCTCGGTCCCTCATGGGAGAACTCAAAGTACTTCTTGCATGGCAAGTTATGATGGACACATGGATGTGCATCAAGATTGTCTAACAAGACGTGGAAGTAGTGATCATGTCCAACATCGCCAGCAGCAAGAACCTGTCGTTACCCACAAGACCTGTCTTCAAAGAAGTAAGAGCACCTTTCAGCTTGGTGAAGGGAATGGAAAAGACATCAATATGAAAGGTGACATTCATGACATATTAGGCACCATCCAAGACACATCTTTAAACCGAGCATACAGAGACAGCGTTAAAGATGCCCAGTCTAAAGTTCTGAGGTCAACTTCCTTCAGAAGACGTGACCTTAATGTTAACCCTCCACCAGTGCCAGCTAAACACATGTATCTAGAACGAAAAGGACCCAGTACAAGTCCCAAACCAGCTATAACATCCCCACACACTCCAAAGGAACGCCATGTTGTTCCTGTTGAAGCACCAAACAAACCCACTCCTCCTGAACTCCCCAGTATCCCAGGTGTTGGACCCCCAGTTATGCGGATATGTGGACGCAAACGATTCACAATGGAGCAAAAGAAACGATCATATTCTGAACCTGAAAACATGCATGAAGTTGGCGTGTTGACTCAGGAAACAAATCAGGCGGACAGGAAGGTTCAACAACATTTTCTGGCAAGTGAAACGAGTGTTGCGGACAGACGCAGGATGTTCGAGCAGGTGGCGAATCGTAACACTGACCCCAGATTTTTCTCCTCCAAGCCTGATTTGAAGCAAATGCAACAAGATGCACTTGTTGAGTATATTGAGCGCAAAACAGGTAGAAGAGTAGATGGACATTCAAACCGCCCACATAGTGCTTATCTACAGTCTGCTTCTTCCTCTTCTGCTGACTTGCGAAGCCTAATCTCCACCCCAAGTATGTGCTCTTTGCGAGAGCCAGCATACGATGGCCCCATTGGTGGTATACGTAAAGCCTCCACCCTTCCAGCAGGAATGCAAAGCCCCTTTTACCCCCCAAACCACACACAGCCTGAGGTTTTTGGCCAGCAGTCACAAGGCACAAATCCTGAATCTCACAAATCAGGCCCAGCCCTGACCAGACATAACCTCCCACAGCACTTGAAAGCCGCTTTTGAGAGAGCCACCTCTGCCAGAAGCTCAGGGAGGTCAGCTTCAGCTGAGGATTTGCTGGACCATAGTGAAGAACGTCCCGTTCCTCAGCACTTCCGGTCCAAGTCATCTCCAGTTGAGAACTTTAGTCAGGTAACAATCATTTATTAGGTGGCAAACAAGCTGGATGAACTTGACTGTGTCATTGGTTAGATCATTAAAGTGACGTGACTTCATACCACACAAAGATAAACAGTAATGTTCACGGCAGGGTAAATATGCTTATTTTAACCCTCTTATTGAATAGTTTAAACCAATTACTCAGAGTTTCCTTGGCTAGAAAGCTAATGAAAAACCCTCAGAACTGAAGAGAATCAGATCTCCTCAGAATAAGCGACATTCCCACTCCCGGTCACACGCAAACTGTAAAAAAAATTTATACCTAGTTTTTAAAAATTAAAATGGTCATCATTTGCTCATTCTCATGTCATTCCAAACTTGTATGACTTATTGTTTTTCCACAAATGAGGACAAATTGAAGAAGGTTGTCCATACAATAAGAGTCAATGGGGTCCAAATTGACCTTGTTTTTGACGTCCATCAACTTTGTATGGACAAAAACAGTTTGAAATGTCTGTTTTTATGTTCTACAGAAATAAAGTCTTTGGAATGTCAAATTATGGCATTTAATTTAGGGTGAACAGTCAAGCTGGTGTTCAGTGATAAACAGTGCATAAGTTTTCACCCAATTATGGTAATTGGTGGTCTGTCCGTTATAGAGCAAAGGAGCAGTCCCTTTCCTAGACGTGGGCAGATAATCATTTTTGTACCCACTCCTGGTGCACCACAGGAAGAGGCCAGAGCTTCTCACTTCCTGTTTGGTGCCACAGAGCCTGGGCTTTAGTCAGAGATCTGACAGATGTGTAACAGATAACTGCACTCCTTCTGTGCCAGAGAGGAGATAATGGACGACCCGTCATGGTTTGAAATATTTGGAATGGTTTAGAAAGCCATTTTATCTAGGAGAATAATTATCGTTTATGTAAACTTGTGAAATCCCCGACTATTCCAGCAATCAAAAATTAGAAATCGTTCAAGCGGTAGATAAAATATAAAATAAAATAAAATGGATCAAATGGCTTTACATAAACTGACACATTCTGGCCATGAAACAAATTAAACCAAGCGCTCCATTAAATTCACAGACATACTAATTGAATACGACATAGTTCAGCTATGAGGATGTTGTCATGCTGTCTCTCTTTTTTATTAACTGATTGTAGTTTATCAATAGTCATGGCATGCGCTTAAGTTTTAAATTAACATCAAAGTACCAACATTCTCTAAACTTGAGATAACCTTGAAATAATGATTAACTTCCTGTTCCTGGTATATGAAACTTTACTATTTTTATTTGTTCTCTTTTTGTCTAGGACTTCTTAACCAGAGACCTTCAGATGTTGAGAGTTTCCTCCAAGGAATCCTCTGAAAACAGGTTGTGTATACATTAAGAAACATTTACTTCCATTGGCCTACAAATAAATCCTATACAACAATGTGTAGATTTGTTCGCACCGAATTCACATACTAAAACAATTATATATCTAATATTTTTTTCATTGCATAATCTATATTTGTATCCTATAGGCTTCAATTTAAGACAAATTAACATAAGTTACATTTTTGTAGAAGAATTGTGCAGATCAGTCCTTAAAAGAGCAAGTTCAAAACTATTTGAAACAGAGTTTTATGGAAATATTTACCCATAAAAGGTCTTAAATTACGGACCGACCCTTAATTGGTCAGAAGGCAGTGACAAGAGTCCTGCTGCAGCTATTTTAGTTTGTTTTGAGCCATGCACAATTTCCCACCAGACGTTGAAGGATAAATTATTATAATCATTTCATATGCATGTTTTAAAAGGGTGTTGGTGAACACAGAACAGATACAGCCATCGTATTCAGCACATACTGAGAGGAGTTTCCAGCTAAACCTGGGTCCTGTCCAGCAAAACGCACCTGTGTTGAGGCGCGAGCGTCAGAGACATTTAGACCGGCCTAGAGTGCAGAGTGCTTCTGGTCTGGCTGCGTCTGTGGGACTCCCGTGCCCTTTCACCTCTCCAGGCACTGCCGCCAACCTCGACTGGCATAACGGAGACAGACTGTGTCAGCCCAACCTGGATTCTATTGCATTTCCCGAAACTGGCCCACAAGGTCTATCCGGAGCACCGGGAATGCTGCGGCAAAACTCCAGCGACACCAGCACTTCTGAAGACACTCTGAAGGACTTCCCGTGTCCACCTCCACACCCAGAGGTCACAGGGTCACAACTTGATTCAAGGCTCCAAACCCTTCCCGAGAGCCCGGTTTCCCCAGCAAAGCCTCTTCTCTCTCTTCGGATCTCAGAATCTAACCTTCAAGATGTTCAGAGTATAGCTGTGTCACAAGATGATGATGAAGTGTTTTTAGTGCCTCCACCACCATCTCCTCCTCCACCACTGCTCTTCAGAGAGACGGAGATTATGGAGGACTTCCCGCCTCCTCCGCCTCTCACACCCCCAGTCGAGAAGTCTTTACAGCATCCAGGACCATTACGGCCCAGCAGGTAGAGACATTTCTATCAACCAATCAGATTTGAGGGATTAAAGCCCAGGTTAAGGGCTTGAGCAAGATGATTTAAGATCGTATCCCTCATTATTTTTTCATGGAGGTTAGGGTTTGGCTTATGATTTGTTTGATATGAATGTTGTTCCAAGAGCAACAAACGAACTTGTCAGTCACATTCATCATGCTGAAATGTTACAGTACAGTAACATTTAAATGTTCTGGGTTCAGAGTAGAACTCAATCGGCAGCATTTGTGACAATGTTGAAAACCACAAAAAACAATTACAATTCATCCCTTGTATTCTTTCATTAAAAATATAAATAAAGCAAAAATCAAGGCTCTAGTGAGGCAACCCATATGACAATATATATATATATATATATATATATATATATATATATATATATATATATATATATATATATATATATATGCAGGTGTATTTTTAATGTAATGCAAAATAGAAAAATAAAAATGCTAACATAAATGTAAAATATATTTACACAAATTAATATAGATTTTTTTTCTCATTTATTTTCAGCCATGTTTAATATATTTTCAGTCTAAATATATTTATATTGTATAAACAAAAGTATTTATTTAAAATGTATTTTCCTGACTCTTGAAGCACATTTTTTCATATTTTGTCATTTAAAGATTTAAACTAAATATTGTTTTCATTTGAAAAATATATTTCTTTAATCTGTGCTGCTTACAACATATATTTCTAAATCTATTTTGGCCAGACTCCACATGGGTAATTAAAAATAAAATGGGTAAATACAATTCTTCAATAGTATGAAGCTTGTATCAAAACTTGCATATTATTTGAGCTGTAGAGCATTTTAAACAGTTTTTCAGCAGTTTTAGGTTAGTTTGCAATTTTTGTGACCGTACTGTTGAAATGGTGATTAATTGAACAATTTGCAAATCGACTAAATTTACTTTCATTGTAAATGCCTGATTTTAACCCAGATTTTGCTTGAGTTTTATGTTTTTCAAAAGAAGAGGAAGGAATGGGTGGAATTTCATTTTCGTCATGCCTTCGATCCTTTCAGTCTCTCATTACCGTAGCATGATTTTCTCTCTTTTCACGTTGCAGCAGTTATGAGAATCTGACTGAGGCTACATCTCATCCAGATCCTGAGCAACCATCAAACGACTCCATGACTCCAGCGGTGAACCCTGACATCACCAGCGCTGCCTCTCAAGCCCAGCCGCCCATCAGCGCTCCTCTAGAGCAGGACGCCTCTGAGATCCTGGGAGTCGACTGCCATCTTCTGTCCAGACGAGAGCGGACACAATCTGAGCTGCTCGTGGAGACGTTAGCCCGAGAGCTGGTGAGCCATGACAAATCGCTCACCTCACTCCTGGACACCTGGGCAGGAAGAACCACCCTGGATCTGCTGGAGGACATCTTCCCCTCACACAGAACGATCAGTGGCTGCAGCCGTTTGAGTGACAGGTGAGTGTTGGACAGATGTTGAAGATAAACCACGGGAATCATGAATATAGCGTTATCCAATAATCAGGTTGATTTCATACTCACAGGGCTGATAAACACAAGAGCACTTTGTTTTAAGTTGATTATATTACTGCTTGCAGGTCACCGTATAATTTTATTGCGATAACGCAACAATAGATCATGTTGTAAACGTCTGTGTGTTTCCTGTATTTAGTGGATAATTCACTCATGCTGCTTAGAAAAAAAGCGACTGTGGTGGTACTGTGTTATAGAGATGGGTTTAGCTGATAATATTCTACTTTGATGTATACTATAAACTACTGTACTATTTACATGCTACACAAGGCAGTGAACGACTGATAGCGTTTTCAGTGGGTGTTAAAGATATCTAGAGACCAGGATGCAGTGGTTTTACTCTTAGTTAAAACTAAAACTATGAAAAATAGTTTAAGTAATTGAAACAAAATATAAATATTAGATGAAATACACACACACACACACACACACACATATATATATAAATGAAAAATGTTCATATAATTGCACAAAAATATACCATTAAAACTATAAAAATAAAAGTAACTTATATTTTTTGTTTAGTTTTCTTATGAACTTTTATAATTAAGTAGTAATAAATACAATAACTGTATATAAATAATACTTAAATAACACTGCCATGATTAATAAAGTTTCATTATAGAAAAGGATAAATGTAATGACTAAAATGTATTTCTCATTTACATTAAATACATTCCAATGTAAGTATTTTTTATCTATTGACAAGATTATTGTTAGATTTTAAATGGTATTTCAGCCAGCAGACATAGTTATTAATCACAAAAGCCAAGCACCAGTCAATAACTCGCCTGGCGGATATAAATAGTTACATCATTACTCCAAGTAAAGAGTACCATGGTCCAAAATATATGGCCTTACATGTTTAAAAAAGGTTCAATGCAATATAGACGGTGGGCCGAGGGGAGATTTCGTGTTTTCAAACAATCTGTGTTGATGGATAACCCAGTTTTTTATATGTAACCGCTACGCTTTTTAACAAAGCAAATAAAAATTGTTGCCACTCACACACTTTGTCCATTACTGTAATATCGGTAACTTTTTTCAGGTTATTTTCCCGGCGAATAGAGCAAGCAGCTACGTGCGGGGTCCGACCTGCATGACGTATTTGTTGCCTTCATCCAATAGCGTGCGTGGAAAGTGTCGGTGCTGGTGACGCGTTTGTGAACACACTGGCGAGCTTCTCGCCCAGGATTTAAGATTGTACTATTTAGACATTTACCTCAGAATGTAGAGGTAACGTTATCCATTTGTACTGTTTTTATTTTATGTAACCACCTTTTGTCATACGATGTCCTGTTATTTCTTTGTAATATTTAATACACCCTTCTGATTTAACATATTTGACAATGTTATTGCTTGGAAACACCTACGTCATGAAAGAACGAGACGGACAATACTCTTTTTCCCGCCCATGTTTACTTGGATGAAATGGCAAAACATGAAGTGCTGTATGCATATATTTGAGGGAAGTGGTGGACCCACCATTCCCTTCACAGACATAAGTTGGGAGAAATTTATTAAATCAGTGTTTCTGTGGAAAGACCTTGAGGGCAGATAAAGTATCATTGCAGAAGAGGCAGTAGAAGGCATAGAAGTTACGAAGTCAGGAACCTACAAACCAGTTAGTCAAACCAGCCAACACTGGCTCCCACAGGGAGTGCTACAGCCATTTCACAAATATCACGAAGATAAAACAAAACAAAGGAGAAGAGAAGGCAGTATTAGTTGAAGAAACTGCAAAGGAAGGTTGGTGTTATATTGTATACACAGGCGGTGCAGTATTAGACATACAGTACAGGTCAAAAGTTTGGAAACATTACTATTTTTAATGTTTTTGAAAAAAGTTTCTTCAGCTCATCAAGCCTGTGTGAGTGATATATTATTACATTTTCAATTTATTATACTTTAAATTATCATTTATTTCTGTGATGCAAAGCTGAATTTTTAAAATCATTATCACATGATCCTTTAGAAATCATTCTAATTAGGGATGTGCACGGATAGTCGAACATTCGAATATTCGTTCTGCTCTAATTATTCGATAAATAAAAATGATATTCGAATTTCGCAAAAAAAAAAAAAAAAAAAAAGTTCACAATAAAACCTAATTTGGTCACTTTCTGTGTTTCTCCACGGCATATTTGAAAGTGTATGCAAGCAAAAAATAATTAATGAATGATTAAGGGGCCATTCACATATTGCGCCTAATAAGGCGTGGAAAAGGCTATGCGCTCCGCTTTCTCCTTCTTTCCAAAGCGCTCGGGCAGAATCGCTCCTGAGGCGACGCGTTCTCTCCATGAAGACGCGGAAATTTCAGCAAAGGATAAATGGATTTGCAGCACACAAAAAAATCGCTTTCAGTAGCTCTGCTACTAAATTTATTTCAAAATGGCAATCCATATACAGCTATGATCAGCTGTTCCTTCATCTTGGCTGAGCTTTCAACGTTGTTATGGGAAAGGATGAAGCTGAATGTTTAGTTCTTGTCACATGACCCGCGGTTTGCTTGCAGCATTCTGAAAAGTTGAGATGTTTTTAACTCGATGCTGTGAGGACGCGCCTGGAAATAACGGGACCGTGTCGCACCGCGTGCGCATCGCGACCGCGTCGCTTCCATTATGAGCGCGCATACCGCGCGCCTACATTGGAAATAACGAACTTGAGCATGCAAAAGACGCAATATGTGAACGCCCCCCTAAGAGCTGCGGTCTTCTAAGGTACTTCAAATATGCCGTGGAGAATCACAGAAAGTGATCCAAGAACATTGCATCTCTCAAGCAACGAATAAACACCGCTAACTTGGAGAATGCAGTGAAAACTCCTCTTCTCGTGTCTGCCCTAGACCCTCGGCACAAACATCTCAGGTTTATCGATGAAAACATGAGAGAAGAAAAAAAAAAACTTTTTTGAACATTATCGGATCATTTCCCTTGATGCGAGTGTTGCGGATGCAGCCGCCGTCACCAACGATGAAGAAGATGCAATGCCCACTCGTAGGAAAAGGCTGAGCCAGTTCTCCAGCGATGATTACAGAGAGTCCAGCCGAGACGAGTGGGAACAGTTCTTGCTGGAGCCATGTATTCCACCAGATGAGGATCCCATTCAGTGGTGAAACGAAAACACGAAGCGCTTCACAAAGCTTATTCGCTTAGCACACCGTTATTTGTGAGTCCCGCCAACGTCTGTGCGTCAGAGCGCGTTTTCCCCGCGGCCGGCCTTATTGTTAACAGACTAAGGAGCCGACTTTCCCCCGATCATGTTGACATGCCCGTATTTCTTAACAAGAACATTTGAAACAATAGAAAAAAAGAAAAAAAGATTTGCTGACAGTTTAAAAGTTAAGTGTAAGCTACATTCTGTACAATAGCCTAATTGCTGCAGGCTGCTTTACGTTTTTTCTTTGTTCACTTTTTTTTTTTGCTTTTAATCTGTACTTTTGTTTGTTTGCACGCATTGTTAAAGGTTTTCAGCTACAAAACACGATGTGTAATGTTCAAGCTTATTGTAAGCTTGTTCAAAATGACGAAAACAAATGTTGCTGAAAAATAACGTCTGACTCATTAAACTGAATTTAAATAAACGAATATTCGTTTTTTGTGAGCTCAAATATTCGAATGTGATATTTGTGGAAAACGCCCATCCCTAATTCTAATATGATGATTCATTATCAAAGTTGGAAACAGTTCTGCTGCTTAATATTTTTTCATAACATGTGATACTTTAAGATACTTTGATGAATAAAAAGTAAACAACAATATACAATACTGGTCAGTAATTGTTTTTCTTTTTTTAAATACAATCAATACTTTTATTCAGCAAGGATGTGTCAAATTGATAATAAAGCTTTATATTATTTAAAAATATATATTTTGAATAAATGCAGTTCTTTTTAACCTTTTATTCATCAAATATATTAGACGGTTTCCAACACTCATAATAAATCAGAATATTAGAATGATTTCTAAAGAGCTCTTAGCTCTCTGGTTTGAATATTGGTTAGAATATTAGAATTACTGACACTTTAAGGTTATGTCAGATGTAACTGATAATTAAATATATGTCTTAAACATCAACAGGTTCGTGTTCATGTTCATGTTTGCCTTGAGTTTTTGTCGAACGTTTGCAAAACGGTCTGAGGTAATTATCCGCCAACATACAGTGGAGCTGCAGTCTATGCGAGTTGGACGAAGTGTTACCGTGAGAATGGAATGTTTACACCAAATCAAATATGTAATCGCAAGATGCTAGTTACTGCCAGAGCCGTTAAATATGATATTCTCAACCGCTCTGACTAATGCTAGTTCGCCAGCTGAAACGTTACCCTACTAAAAAACGACACTAACGAGACGCTTACACACGTTTGGACAACACAGTGTACAAAATAAACATTTTATATAGATATCATATTCTAATTAAATGAATCCTTACAATCACACAAAGAATGTCCTTGACGATATCGATGCGCTGCTGCTGCTCCTGTCTGATATCTAAATCATCCGTGTACCAGCTGTTCTAAATAAGCTACATCTGATTGGTTAATAATAATCCCATGTCAGTATCTTGCCGCGCTATTGGCTCAACTAATATAGTAGGCAACCGCGTTTGCCTGCATATTTACGGTTCGTGCATTATGATTTTGGGGAAAATGTGCAACAAATGGGAGTGGCAACACTTTTCATATCGTTGATAATAAAACAACCGTCCCAACCTTACAAATCCATGTTCTCCCTCCATGGGGATCATCCATTTCGAGTAAAGTAAAGCAGAAACGGACCCTCGGCCCACCGTCTAATAATTACAGGTGACCGCTAATCAGAGCAGAACTACACTGACATCTAGTGGCCGATCCTGAAATAGTCAGTCTTCACCAGCCACCTGCTGTATACTGTAGATACACTCAGATAGTAGACAAACCAGCACATAAGCTCATATAATATATTGTTCCACAACATTACTTTTTTTTTTTCAGGAAATTCATCTGATTAACCAAACATTTAAATGTTTTTTGGACATAATACCTTGAAAAACCATACCTTTTTATACATGTACTGAGGTAATAGTTTTTTTTTTTTACATTTATGCATTTGGCAGATGCTTTTATCTAAAGCAACTTGCATAACATTAAAAGTATAATTTTATTACTTTTATTATAATTTATATTTAGTATACTGTATGAACCATGGTAATACCACAGTAATTGTTTTAAAACATTTATCTGTTACTTAAAACATAAAATATCAGTTTTGTTTACGATTGTTCTGTTGTGGCGCTGAACTAAACGTGTAATTACGTGTGCTCTGTTTGGCACGGGGAATGTGGAGTTTAGCCGTTCTCTGTCCCTGTATCTGAAAAATAGGGCACTCAGGAGGAAAACTAGTGTGAACAGGACCAACGCTTCTCTTTGTTTCATGTGTTTGACCTCCATTAGAGCTCAAGATGGTCCAGATACTCCCTCTCAGGCTGGTCCAAGAAAAATGGAAACCAACTTGGACAACGAAGAAGCTTACTTGAATCAGAAGAAGGTCAGATACACATTTAGAAATTAAAATACAAAAATAAATATCTATAATAATTAGGAATTATAAGTAACTTAAACCTATTAAAAAATTATATTTCAAAATGTTAAATATTTTTATATATATATATTTTTATATTTATGAATGTTTCAGCATCTAATATAAATATTAAAACCTATCAAAATTATATTCATATTTGTAATGCAGAAATATTTGTTTTTATGCATAGATTATAACTGTTTTAACATCTAATAAGCTCGAAAATATAAATAACTAAAACCTATCAAAAAATGTATATTTAAATGTGTAGATTTTTATGTAATGTTTTAATTTATTTAATGTGTAATACTTTTATACATGCATTTTAATTATGTAAATATTTAATTAATATTTGTATTACCATTTAATTATTTAATCTACAAAAATATTTATATTTGTATACAGTTGTATATTTATGCAAATCTAATAATAACTAGTAAAAGATAAGCACTTACCAAATATACTCATATAAGCAAACGTTTCTATTTGTAATGCATTCATATTTATTTCCATGCACACATTTTATGTTTATCTAATATGTTTAACGTATAATAATAACTAGGAAATATAACTAAAATCAATCAAGTATTTATTTATACTTTAATATATGCTTTTTTTATACATATATTTTATATATTTATGTATGTAAACCTGTTTTAACATCTTTGTTTTTGGCCACTTTTGTAAAATCTGAAATGTATTTTAAAACATATTTGGATTATATTTATTTATTTGCTGTGTGGTAACCTTGATTGCATTGTCATTGTTTACACTCTCATACTGGATTGACATTGTATTCATTGAATGCAGTGGCACAAAAATGAGAACAATGGCAGTGAGCACAAAGCCGTTCTTCATTCTCTGAATCAATGATGAGGCCCAGAACTCAGATCTGTGTGTTGATGGTGCAGTGTTGTGTCCCGTCCTGCAGGTGGAGCTGTTGCAGGCGCTGCGGGTGAGCATGCAGTCGCTGCAGGGGGAGAGAGACGGGCTCTCGGAGCAGCAGAAGCACTTCACGGCTCTAGGTGGCAGCATGGAGGCTTTAGTTCAGGAGCGCTGCAAACCCAACGAGAAAGAGAAGTACCTGATGTTCGTCGGAGACCTGGAGAAGATCGTCAACCTGCTGCTGTCTCTGAGCGCTCGACTCGCACGCGTGGAGAACGCTCTCAACGGCCTGAGTGATGACGACACTGCAGAGGAGAGGGTGAGCAGTCTAACAGAAAGTCTACTGCTTTTAACACCCTGAGGACAATTTAGAATATTACTATTTAATAATATTAATATTTATAATATTAGTTTCTTATGCCAAAATCTATTTAATTTAATGATTTATTATACCTAAGTTTTATCATGATAATTTTCATATTATCTTTCTGAAATTTGAATTCACTAAAATGTAAACTATAAATGTAAAAAAAAAAAATTAATTCGGAAAAATACTGAAAATTAAAAAAGAAAAAAAAAACTTGTTAGTTGCCGAAGCAACATTTTCATTTAGTTAAACGTAATGCACAAACAATATTAAAACTAAAATAACGTTTTATAACTATATACACATAATGACAAAAACTCACAATAAAATGACTTCAGCTAACATTTAAATGAACCCGGAAAATATAAAAGTCAAATCTAGTCAAACAAAGTATAGTGTTGACATACAAGATTTAAAGGTACAGCAGCAAAAATGCCCTGCTGCTGTCGATGCATTATATTTAGTGCTCTCACAAACAACGTTTTTGCAAAGTTGCATTACAAATGACCTGCATTAAACATTTGCAAAACAATTTGCACTGAAATGTGGTGCACAAAAGTTCAGACCAATATGATCGGACATGTTATAAATCATCAAACGTTTCAAAAGAACAAGGAAAATCTCCTTTTATATTCAAGTGAACAAACAAGGATCTGTTTTGTAATGTAATCAGTCTGACATATCTACTGCCCTGGAGAGCCACTTTTACCCATCCTGATTTAAATAAACATGAACAAAACAACGATTAGAGCTCATTTTAGAAGATTACAGCATCATAACCACTTTGCTTGTGGGAGATGCCAGCATCACACACATTAAAACACATTGTGCAATAGTATTGGGATTGTTATGAACAAGTCTTTCTTTTTCTTTCTTTCTTTCTTTCTTCAAGTTTTCCGTATTTGAAATCAACCTTAATCTCAAATAGTAAATTATAAATGGTCATGTAGTGTGACAAATGCATTTCTATACACTACTATTCAGAGGTTTGGGGATTCTGAATTGTTTTTGAAAGAAGTCTCTTCTGCTCACCAAGGCTGTGTTTATTTGATCAAAAATACAGTAAAAACAGTAATATTCTGAAATATTATTACAACTTAAAATAACTATTTTATATAATGCCAAATGTCATTTATTTCTTATAATTATCAATGTTGAAAATCGTTTTTGCTGCTTTATTTATCCCCCCCTCCCTTTTTCTGAAGAACAGCATACATTGGATCATTATAAATATCTTTACTGTCACTTTTAATCAATTGAATGCATCCTTGCTGAATAAATAAATAAATAAAATCTAACACCCAAACTAGTATTAATATTGCATATAGCCTTTCATATAAGAGGCTACATGTATAATAATTATGAAAGAGTTAGCAAAATGCCATTTAAAATAGTTTAATAAGGCGTATGTCTCCCCACAGGACACATCACCTTCCCACTGACTGCTCCCTAAACATTTAGTTCACTGAATAAAGGGCTGATCCAGATAATTACACACTCTGAGAAAGCTAATGAAATGACATAATGTTATATAACCTCACAGAATGATTGATTTCAGACAGATGCGTCTCAAACTCAGCCGAAGACAGAGATTAAGTCTAATCTGTGAATTACACAGACTCAACATCGTCACGAATTGAGGGTCAAGTTCATGATAGTTAGACTTTGTGTGTTTAATATTTCATGACATAATCTTAACCCTCAGTAATATTTTAGATATTGGACATGCATGTGTATTTCAGAAACCACCTTTTTTTTTTTTTTTACACAAAATGTGACCCGTAAACACAATCCAGTTTTAAGTCTCAGGGGTATATTTGTAGCAATAACCAAAAATACATTGTGTGGGTCAAAATTATCGATTTTTCTTTTATGCCACAAATCATTAGGATATTAAATAAATAACATGTTCCTAGAAGATATTTTGTAAATTTCCTACTGTAAATATATCAAAACTTATTTTTTGATTAGTAATATGCATTGCTAAGAATTAATCTAGACAACTTCAAAGGCCATTTTCTCAGTATTTTTAATTTTTATTTTTTGCACCCTCAGATTCCAGATATTTAAATAGTTGTATCTCGATCCTAATAAACCATACATCAGTGGACAGCTTATTTATTCAGATTTCAGACACTTTTTGTGGCCCAGGGTCATAGTCATTTGCTTCTGCTCCACTGTTTGTTATTGTTTAACACAGATAATCCTGTTCAACAGGCATCAGAAACTGTACGAATAAACCCTGCAGTACCATTACTATCTGTTGAGAGTGATGTTAAACGCCTTTTCTGTGGAAACACCTGTCTGCAATATTATGCAATTGAAGTCTTCTAAAAACATTAGACCTGTCATAAATACATCCTTGTTTGCTGAGTAAGCGAAACTAGTCATTCCTTAAACACCAAAGACAGCTGATGACATGCTGAAACATTATTATTGGAAATAACATTTCTGTTTCATCTAGCATCATGTACAGCTGTAAATATTTATTGTACACTACTGTTAAACATGAGATTCTTTCATGTTTTTGAAAGAAGTCTCATCAAGGCTGCATTTACTTGATCAAATATACAGTAATATTGCTAAATATTATTACTATTTTAAATGACTGGTTTCTATTTGAATTTATAATCATCATTCCTCCAGTCTTCAGTGTCACATGATCCTTCAGACATCATTTTAATATGCTGATTTGCTGCTCAATAAATATTTCGTATTATTGTTAATTTTGAAAACAGCTTCTTATTTTTGTGGAAATCGTGATACGTTATTTTTGTTCCACAATTCATTGATGAATAGAAAGTTAAAAAGAACAACATTTAAATCATTTGTAACATTATAAAAGTCCCTTTTGATCAATTTAATCCATCCTTACTGAATAAAGGTATTAATTTCTGATATGTTTGTCTGTATCTATAGGAATCGCTGCAGCTGAAGAGGAAGCAGTTGTGCAGTCAACAGGAAGACGCTCGAGAGCTGAAGGAAAACCTGGACCGGCGCGAGCGAGTGGTTCTGGACATTCTGGCGGGTTACCTGAGCGGCCCGCAGCTGCACAACTACCAGCGTTACATCCGCATCAAACCTGCCCTTCTGATTCGCCAGCGCCACCTGGACGAGCTCATACGGCAGGGGGAGGAGCAAGTGCAGAGGCTGGAGGAGACCCTCCCCCCTGAGTCCCGCCCAAAGGACACTGACTCCGCCCACCAAACGGCTCATTGTTTTAACTCCACCCACTTGCCACGTCCCACCACTGTGACCTCACTCTGACTCCGCCCATCACAGACAGCTGAGGACGAATCAGAATTAGTGACACTGACTATAATCAATGTACACTGAGAAGTGCCTTAAATGAAGGAAATGACTTTTTAAAGTATGGAAGACCATAAATGTGGTTTTATTTACACTAAACAAACACACAGCGCATTTACACTACATACTTAGCATATATAGCACAACACTGAAGCACAAGCACAATGCTAGTTCAACGGCACAAAATGCCTCATTGTGATTGGCCGAAACACGAAGAATTTCCAGTCCTGAGCACTTTGGGACACGTGAACCACTATGACATCACAAAGACACAAACACTTTCTGTCTGTTTGAAATTCCTGTCGTTGATAAAAGCGACAGCTGATTATTTATGATTTTACGTTGTTTCGAAACTATTTTGTACCCTGTACGTTGCTGTACATACTCCATCCCCTCGTGATTTTAAAATGTAGATGGTTAAAAATCAAAATAGATATTGTATTTTTGTAAAGTGAGGGTGTTTTTGGGCGACTTTAGCCGGTGCTATTATATGTAAATCGGAGACAATAATGATGCTTCATCGGCACTTGAACACAATATCAGTACTCGGTTTCAGTTTGAATATTATTCACAGCTCCGCTGAATGCAGGGGGTTTGATCACAATGCACATGCCCAAACTATTTTGCCATTTTATTTTAATTTGTGGCTGTTTTTTATTTGAAGAACATTATTTACAAAATAGCTAACCCTTGTACATCTGTATGAAAAGGCCGTGATAGCAGCAAACTGTAGATGCTCATAATGGAAGCGTTTATATCCGACTGTTCTTGAATGAGGCAGAACTGCTGTTTTCATCTGATACACATTCAATTGATATTTTGATGGGGCTAATCTGAAGAAACAGTTCAGCCATGCTTTACACTGTTTAAAGGCAAAAAGAGCACAATTGGAAGCAAAATAAATCTATTTTTTAAATACAACATTGTTGTGTTGGTGTTGTGTTATTTGAAGTTTAATTAGGATTTAATTCTAATAAAAATAAAACACCTGCACTTTCTGAATGATCATGTCCTGTAAATATACCATTGAAAATTATAATGCAGATGTGACATAGTGTATTAATAAAATTGGTTTATCATAATCACTCATATTTCAACTGTTTTATACCTAAAAACTCAATTAATCCCACACTCTGCAATAGCTTGCAAATCATATTTTAATGCAGCGTTTCAGGCATTTCGACCTTCATCAGGCATTGTTTTCACTCAGCAATGCTTAATGAAGGGCACAAGAACTGTTGCATTTAATTTATTGTTTTCATACACTATGTAAAGTGTTATTTACAGATTGTGATTTTCAATAGTATATGACATGATCAATCAAAAAGTATCAGTATTTTGTTTTTGCTTTTTATACATAAAAATTATTTATAGGTAATTCATGCTTGTATATATTCCTGTTTAGAAGCAGAATAACGTGTATCCATGTCAAATGATTGATGTACTTGTCAAATATTTCAGATTTCATTGCTTAAAAAATATGCTAAACATCTGAAGTATTAACCTCACATGTGCAAACCAAAAGTTATGCTGCATAGGTGAAACTCTTGGGTATATTCTAAATGAGTTGTATTTGAGCAAAACCAGTTGCTCAACCAAGTAAAAAGGGCAGGGAAATACATTTATGTGGTATCCAATAACACTTTAAAAGGCTTTGGCATCTAGAAATTCCTCTTTGCGAGCATAATCACTGAAAACTATTTATCACAAGTGCATGGGAGAGTCATGGAAATTGGTCAGAAGGTGTGGAAATAAATACATGCATCTTTATTCTTGAAATGATCCCTAGAGAGAATAAAGTCACTTAAAACCGGTCAAACTATAGTCAGTGCTTCGAAGTATACTGCAACAGGAAACTAACAAGGAGAAAGAAACTGCCAAACAAACAATGTAATGGTTACCAACCGCTAAACCATAGTGATATCCACTACTTTATCAGGGCTGAGCGAGCAATCTGAATCATTTAAGCAGCAGCATGAAACCAGCATATGCCTCATAAAGGTTTAGTGATTATGGCATGATGTAATAAATGAGAAATTCTGTGAAACCAAAGAGAAAATGATCTAAAAATGCAGCATGAAGAACAGCCAAAAATGTGGATTTCAAGGTCTAATAATTTTATTAATCTGTATCTTAAAGCATTGCATCAAAGTTCAAGATGGTTTTACAAAGGTCAAAGTCTTTGTTTAATATTCAAATAATAAACATGGAACATAAAGGTGCATCACAAAGTGTAAATAAAATTATGTAAGACTCAATGCAGAGCAGAAACACCCTGACACGTCAAAACACGTCTAAACAATACTTCATACCCACAGATCAGGCCCTGATGTTTCCATGGAGTAAAAAACACCACTCAAGTTGTGATAGGGAGAGATAAGAAAAACATCCAACTCCACCAGTTAGATCATACTAACCTCTCCTCCCAAACTGATTTTCTGTATCTCTCGGATCTCAAAAAAAACTGGTTTAGCTCAGCATGCAAATCCTCCAGCCTTGAAACACCGAACATCTATTCCTACTTCAACTCACTCTATAAAATGATTCTGAGAAAAACAAAACAAGAGAGAGAAAACTTGACCAAAGTCACTTGGATGTTGCTTATCCTACACTTGAGGTCTGTGAGTTATGATTGTTTTGGCATCTCAGTAGCCACAGCTTGAATGTTCTTATAAATGAATTGGAATTTGGAGGTTTTTTTCTTTATCACTCATTCAACATGTTTAGATAAGGAGGAAAGGTAAGGTAAACATTAAACTGCTCTGGGCTTATCTTTGGTATTCATCATGAACGCATACAGTGCTGAGAGCATAACGTGTGAGGTGTGAGCATCAGGTGATGAGAGGTGCCAACTGCAGCATCCCAATATCCCAAAAGCAAGAAGGAAATCTAAATAAGATTGAAATGCTCATATCGTCACTAAGATGCATGGACATTTCTGAACAGCATAGTTTCCTGGATTAAATACAAAAATGGGCACAAAGAGCTTCCTACACCTGCAGAGCTCAAGGGGAAAAACAGTTACAGGGCACTGAACCAAATTAGTCCCTGCAGAGAAAATTAACAACTTGCTATGAGCAGAACATGCATTTAGATGATCCTCAGTCTGAAACAACATGACTTTGAATCTAGTTTGTCAGTACAAGGCCAAAAGCTGTTGCATAAAAGACTTATTAAAGGAATAGTCCACCCAAAATTAAATCTTGCCATCATTTACTCACTTTCATGTCGTTCCAAATCTGTAAGGCTTTGTATCTTCTTATATTTTGAAGAGCTGTTCTTTTCAGTGGGGTTCAAAACAACATTGGACCCCATTGAAAATCATTCCATTGACCAAAAAAAGGGAGTAAAAAAAATGGCAGGACTTTCATTTTTGGGTGAATTATTTCTTTAACATCATTTGTTCAAAATACAAAAGTAGTATTTGAAATTGCCATCACAATGGAAATTGTGTCAAAATGCCAGAATACATAAATGACATTCATAAAAAAGCAAGACATAAAGTTACTAACCAAGAACAAAACAGGAAAACCATTGTTCCTTTCAATGCAAGTTCCCATTTTTTAATTAGAAAACAAAGGGCTTTCTCACCAGCAAAAAGTGCCACCGTTAAGAGCAAGGGTTTCGGTCCTTACAATAATCTAGTCGCTAAAAGGTTTCTGGACTAGATGAGACCCTCAAGTGAGACTTGTGTTTGAACAGTGCAGCGATGGACGAATGTCTGTTGACATTCACCTTGGTGGTGGCAGGTCTCGTGGTCAGGTTCACTGGACTACCGCTGTTGCACTTCTGTGGGGCGCCCAGAAGTTCTAAGATGTCCCAGTTTTCATTTTTGCTCAGATATTGCCATGCTCTTTTACCACTGCTGTCCCGTATCCGTACGTCAGCTTTGAACTTTTGCACCAGGAGCCGAATGAATTTCTTGTGGCCGTGAATGGCCGCCAGGTGGAGCGGCGTGTATCCACAAAAGGTCTTTGTATTGATGTCTAAAGTCATCCCAGCCTTGTCGACGCCATACCAAAGCGTATTCAGGACACGATGGTCACCATGCTTGGCCATCCAGTGGACGATGGTGAAGCCGGATATTAAGTCTCGCTTGCTCAGGAGGTTCGGGTCATCTCGGAATAGAGCATAGATGTCGGTCCATGCACCTGATGCCGCTTTGACAAACCAGTCGTGTTCTCTGGGGTCAAGAGGGATGGATGAGTGTTTGCCGCTGAAGGAACCATCGTGCAAGCTTCGTGTAGATCCAGCAGGCGACAAGAGGTCTTGGGAACTTTGTGCTCGGCTAGAGGACTGCGAGACTAAATTGCCCATGCTTAGAGTCGAGGACAGCAGCTGGAGTCGGTTGTGCCTCGCCGAGACGTTGTCCTCTGGGAACGGCTGATCCAGGTCTTCCCCGAGACTCCGACACATGCGACTCCGCAAACGGGACGTCAAGCGGTGGACGATGGGTCCATGACGGGTCTCTGGCGAACTGCTTCGCGTAGAAGCCCTCGAGTCCTCGTCGACGATGCGACCGGTTGAGTGGTGCATGGATGTGATGTTGCGACTCGGTTGGTAGAGTTGCGACGACAGCCTTGCTTCCTGGGTGTGACATAGGAAAGCTTGTACATCGTTCCCGTCTTGCCCCTGATCGATGGACCACTCATTGCCGTGCAGCCAACCAGTGTCAGGTGGTGTATAAAAAGGCGAAGGGATTGAGACACTGTCACGACTTGAGGAAAGACTCGATGACTGACGCATCTGCAGGTACGATGCACTTGCATAGACTTGAGGGTCATCAACGGACAAGCCGTGAGTCTCGTATTCGTCCTGCTCCTGGATCGGAAATCCATTAAACCCTCCGTTTGGTTGTAATAGACTATCATTGCTTTGGCTTAAGCCTGTTTTGTTGTAGGTTTGGGAGTGTATGTGTGGAGAAACAGGACGGTCCAGCAGACAAGGCGAAGACTTGTATATGTGACACTGTCCGAGGGTCGAGCACAAAGGCCATTCTTCGGCGACAGCCTCGTCTGAGTGTTCGGTGTGAACGTCCGATGTGCTTGCATTCAAACGGTTCCTTTCAACCGTAGGCGACACGCTCACCTCATAGTAAGCGGGGTTGACGAAGGACTGCTCGCAACCATCTGCTTCCCTTAATTGTCTCTGCTTGGCTACGTAAACACTGTTGTGTTCCAGATCTGTTGCCTCGCTGGTAACTTTCGACTCCCATGGCTGTTCAAAGCTCTGGCCGCTCCCACTCGAGCGACTGTCCGTGTCCGACAGGATTGGTTTCAAAGGGCAAGCATCGTTAACCTGTTCAGAGACAGCAGGTTGTTCCCTCCAATGTGGTGATGAAGTTATGACAGCTTTTTCAAAACTGGGAGTAGAATCTTTGTTGTTGATGATTCCAGCAACTGGCAAGATTTCATCATTAGTTGGGACGGTCAAAGCAGCTTGAGGATTAGAGTCTCCTTCATTCTGACACTCAGGCTCTCGGTTCTTGGAGACGTCTCCGAGATGCACGCGGTATTTTTTCCTCAGCACAACATGAGACACCCCCTCCTCCTGCCTCACAGTCGCCACGGAGTTCACATACCTCTTGAATAACTCCCGGTTCTGCTCTCTATCTTCGTCCTCCCGCAAAAACCGCCTGTAGTGGGTTAATAAATCCACATTTCGCACCTTGCCGCCGTTGTTGATGATGAAGCGCAGCAGGGATTCTTGTGTGAAGTCGGTGGCCATGCTCTCTTCGCGTGAATCTCTCTCGTGTTGTCACGCAATCCGAATGAAGGACCTGACAAACGGTTTCGGCTGTTGAGACTGTAACTCCGCCCACGGGTTTCTCTCTCAGTTCCACCTGCATACCTGCACACATCTATCAGTCCATAAATAACGATTTATTTATGCATAAATCAATCCATCTATTAAAAACGTTTGGTAACATGAGTAAATATTACTACTGAACTGCTAAAATGTACTGTGGAATATTATGGGAACTTTATTAAATTTGCCAAACAAGTAGCCTGTATGTTTATATATGTTTTTATTATTTATAACTAAAAACAAGCACCTGGACGTTTTTTGGACATTTGACAGGATGTGAAAATGTATAAATTCCACTGCATTGGATTAAACCAAGTTGTATTTATTATAAACATAATAGTATAAAACAGCACAAACTGTGTGAAAATATCACGCACGCACACACACACACACAAACAAAATGTTTTTAAACTGATAAAATATACTGTTCTAAACCCATGTAGTTGTTAATGTGATGATGAACTACACCTGTGTGAACATGAAGACAACTGACTTCATCCACTACACACTGACATTCACACAACAAAAGTATAAGTTAATGATGGAAAAGATTATTCTGTAGCATTATTGTTTATTTTTATTTTATTGCATGAAATGCACTCATACTTAAATGTAATATGACATATATTGCCCTTTATCACGACTGATGTGCTACCTAGAAGATATAAAATATTTTTACACATATACATTCTAGGTAGTTATTTTGAAGTGAAAAATAAAATTAAAAATCCCCATAGTAATTATTGTACGTGTACATGTTAATGTCTCTTGACTTCTAATAGCAACCACATGCAACTTTATTAAAACACACACACACACAGAGATATATATATATACCTGTTCAAAAGTTTTTGTAATGTTTTAAATACGTGTACCTTTTATGTTTACATAATGTCAACAAGTAATGACAGGCTTTAAGATGGATACACACATATGATGGCATGTGTCCAAAAATGTATTACACACATATTTTTATGGGCTACACATATATGTTAATGAAATGAACATAGTTCAAATTTCTAGTAGTTTTCATATGACAAAATGTTTTCTGTATGGAAATGTTATACATGCATACACAAACATTTTGCTAATTCATCTTGGAAATGTGCAAACTTGCCTTATTAGATAAAACACTGCAGTTCCAGTAATTCAACAAATTCCGGTTTAATTAAAGCCACCTTTTCAAACGTGCCTAAATCACTTCTTGTCATTCTAGGCTTTAGATATTGAATTACCTTTTCTTAGGCAACTCACCCATCATCCATTAGCTACAGCACATAAATATGAATAAATCCTGTCCTGTGTCACAATCATGACCTCTCAGTCTCTCTCTTCTGTTAATGAGAGCAATGAGGCCACATTGAACATCTCTGATTTCATTCTCAACAGGGATCCTTTGGCAGAGTATTATCCCTCCACACAAACATACAAACTCAGAAAAACGAGAAGACACGAGCAGTTCAGTAGATTTTCATTTATTTGAGCATTGGTAGGTTTCTCAGCAGCGACCCGGACTGTCAACAGCACTTCAGAGCAGGAGAGAGAGATTTCGGCAGGAAGGTTATGATCGAAAAAGGAATGGTGGCAGTCTAAAGCTTCTTCTGTTAGTTCAGAATCTTACGCAGTTTATTCTAATCATTATAACAGTTACATTACTAGGTTTAGAACAAGCGACAAACAGTTCATCTAACCAAGCCACGCCATGTGTGATCTAATGCCACAAACAACACTAGCTCATCATTAATGCTCAGTATAAGAAAGTGATAGGGACATTATCTCACACACACACACACACACACAAAGCAATTAGACCCAGCTATGAACAAGAGTGAACATTTGTACAAAACTAATATACATCTTCAGAAATGCCACTCTTTAACCACGGCCTTAAAAAAATAAAATAAATCAAAAATAATAATATCTAAATATATATTTATTATTATAAATATATATTTATCATTATTAAATAATTATTTTATTAAAATAATTTTTATTACTCAAATAAAAATTAGATTTAATAAAAAGTAATTTACTTAAGAGCACTCAGAAGTGTGAAGTGAAACAAAAAAATGTGAGAAAAGACAACAGTGAAAGTTTTAGATGAAACAAAATTGGCAAATACATATAAAAAGAGACAAACGGGAACAACACAGTTTCCAAAGATGGAGGGAAAAATATGCCTACTTTTATTTTTTTGCAAACATTTTTCCATATATATATATATATATATATATATATATATATATATATATATATATATATATATATATATATATATATATTTATATAGATTTTTTTTCTGCTTTTTAAAGCCTTTTATATTTACGGTTATGAAATGGCATCATGCACAGTGTATGTTGTTTTTTTTGTTAGTATTTTTGGCCTCTCTCTTGCTCTGAAGTGAACTGATGACCGCGGCTGCTGCGGTTGTGTGATTGATCAGCCGTTTCCTCTAGGTTTCTCTGACTGGTTGGAGAGGTGGGCAGGGGGAGGAGCCAGCGTTCTGCTGTATCACTGGTAAACCCTGTCGTCCTCCCACCGTTTCGCCTGTGCACGTGAGCGCCCCCTCCTGGGGACTCTCCTCGTTGTACAGGCGCTTGATCCCATCAAAATACTCATCCACCTCCATGTGTTCCACCTTCCGCTTGGCCGAAGACTTGCTTGAGCGG
Organism: Carassius carassius; assembly: GCF_963082965.1. Taxonomy (NCBI): domain Eukaryota; kingdom Metazoa; phylum Chordata; class Actinopteri; order Cypriniformes; family Cyprinidae; genus Carassius; species Carassius carassius. The sequence continues at coordinate 3,140,142 of NC_081801.1, forward strand.
GTGTGGGTGGTGTTGGGGTCAGAGGGTGCTGTCAGGGCGAGGGAGACATGCCAGGGGGGCAGGACTCCCCCGTCCCGAGGCTCTGGGGCGTTCGGCAGGGGATGGCAGATGTACACAGTGTTAGGAGGCAGGGAAGCCGTGTGTGTGGACAGGCAACGTGCAACCAGCTCTCGACAGCTGATCAGCTGAGAACTGTCGATCTGAAAGAGAGGAAACAAAAAAAAATCATGATATGCAGTCTTTTATTCAGCAGGGAGGCTTTAAACTGATCAAAAGTGACAGTTACGGCATATATAATGGTACAAAAGATTTCTATTTCAAATAAATGATGTTCTTTAGAGCATTCTATTTATCAAAGAATTGTGAAAAAATTATGTTTCCACTGAAATATGAAGCAGCACAACTGTTTATCAACATATCAACATTGATAATAATCAGAAATGTTTCTTGAGAAGCATATTAGAATGATTTCTGAAGATCCAGTGACACTGAAGACTGCAGTAATGATGCTGAAAATACAGCTTAACATCACAGGAATAAATTACAATCTAAAATATACCCAAATATAAAAGTCTTATTTTAAATAGTAATAATATTTCCTAATATTACTGTTTTTATTGTCCTCTGAATAAAAGCAGCCACTGAGATACTATTATAGTTTTTCTTCATATTTTGTATCTGTTTTTTTTTTCTCTATTTCAGTTAAAGTTGTAAATCTTTATTTTTGTTCAATAGTGATTTTAGATTTTAACAATTAAATGAGAAATGATGCTACAGCAACTAGTTTTTATATTTATTATTTTATTCAAGTTAGAAAAATATATATAAATATATATTTTATATTATATATTAATATATAAAATATAATTGTATATTATATATTCATTTTAGTTAACTATAATAGCCCTGTTACGGACCCAAAACTTTTAAAAGGTTGTGTATATCACATTAAAAGACAGTAATGTTCAATAAACTGTTTCACTGTTGTTGACAGTGTTAGTTACTGAAACTGTATGTTTAATGATGCAATAACCTGTAAACTTATGGGAATTTCTTTATCAGTTTTTAACGGTATGACAGTCATCCCTGTAAAGCAAGGGATTTTTAAAGGTCTTCATTTTTGGTTTCGCTTTGAGCTCGCTGCTGGCATTGATAACAGAGTTTGCTCTGGAGAAGTGACTGACCGGGCCTCTTCTGAGTTATGATAAGAGTTAAAGAGTCTAGAGAAAAGCAAACATGTGAGAGATTATACACGCTAGTGCGGCTCGAACATATAGTCTGAGCAGATGAGTTCAATTAAACTTCATGCATCAGCAGAGCCTTTGTGAGCTAGGAATAATGAGATAACTGGATCATGACACTGATGATGAGACCTCGAGGAAAAGTTTAGAGTGATCCTTGTGATCTTCCTGGACACTTTCTGGATTTCTTTAATAGAAACGTTTGGACATGATCTCCTGATTTTCCATCTTAAATCTCTTAAGCTACATTACATTATTAAAGGTCCAATAAATTTCCATTCAAAAAATGTATGTATGTATGTGTGTATATATATATATATATATATATATATATATATAGAGAGAGAGAGAGAGAGAGAGAGAGATCTTCATAAATTCTTACCTGTAATTTGTGCAGCAGGTCGACAGTGAGAGCGAGCCAATCAGGACAGAGTTTCTCCAGCTCCAGTGTGATGAGGCTGAGGGACAGCAATGAGCCACACACCGGCAGCAGTGCATTGTGGGCCAGACAGTGGAAGAGCTGCTGGGTGAGCAGAGCCACGTGCTGCGATGGGTTCAGACCCGACAACGCAATGTTCAGCCGCCAGGACTTACAGCTCAGGACCATCGCATGGAACTACAGAGAAATAAATAAAAATTAAGCAAAATCTGGATTTCTGGATTAGCAAATATGTTTACCAATTATTTGGTACTTTTGTAAACTAGCAGTGTTCTGCGTGAATTAGAACACCTAAACTGAAATAATCTTCTTCCCATAAGAAGCAAATCAAATACTGCTACTTTAAAACACACCAATTATGGCAGAAATTAATGAGGTAACAATTCACAGGTTTTGTGAAGTTAACATGAACATACAAAGAATACTACTTATACATGTTTTATTATCTTTTATTATACGTTTTCCGTCTTAGGTATGTTAAATAGACCTTCAGAAAATGTCTTTAAGATATTGGATTTAGATTGACTGGAAAACATCTTCCGTTTAAAAAGTAGTTTTACATACAAGGTGCTATTCAATACTTCTTTCAATAATCTTGGAGACGACCTCAGCCAGACCTCCATACAATTATATACTATCCCATACTACATACCATAAAAAAAAAAGAGTTCGTAGAGCTGCAAAGTTAGTGTGTGTGTGAGAAAGAGGAAGTCTACTCACAATGTAAAGGAAGTCCAGTGCTGTGGCAGAGTGCAGGTCCCAGTTCAGCTTATCCAGAACAATCCTCTCCATTCGCAAGATCTCCGATGGAGAACAGCCACATTTGCTGCTGGACGCCAGCTCTCTCAGAGACGGGATGCGCTGCAAAACACACATTATATAAGATCTTTATATTTGGTTGGATATATGTCCAAACATGTGCAATTTTTATCTCTCTCTATCTTTTATAGATAATAGTATATATGTAGTATATTTGCATAGGACAATATATTCTATACAGTTTGACTGCTTGCATCATTGCAAATTGAGAACTATATTATTGCATGATTTATTGCAAGTTGCTTTAAAACTATTTGTAAAATGGCTACTATTTTTTTTACACTTTTATTTTAAAAGGTTATCCAGACAGAAACAGCCACCAAAAGAATATATAATATAATATAATAGTAAAATAATGGCAAAAATCTGAAGTAAATTATAGTAATTGCTCTACTGAGTTTAAGCCACATCACATGGTCAGGTTTAGCCACAAATGAAACTAAAGAGCTGCCAGAAAATAATCAGATTAAATATTAGTCCATCTTTGGCATTTTAAGAAGCAGCCAGTACAGAAATCTCACTAAAGGCTCATCAAACTTGGGCTGATTTTAGACTTGAGACATCAGAGATGTTCCATCCAGGGTCACCATTTCCCCACAGAAAAAAATGTAACTTATGCTACATAAATAAAGCCACAGAGACTGACTGATGTTGCCCTTCAATCTACTATGTTGCCTCTTAGAATTACAGACGTACATTGTTTGCTACTGATCAGCGTATTAATACTGTATTCACCTCATCTTCCTCACTGGTCTTAATAGCCAGGAAGAAACAAGAGATGGCGATACAGCGCAGGTACTTTGGACGAGCCTGAAAAAGAGACAGAGAGAGATTGATCAATAATGGTACTGCGATTCTGCATCTCGTGCACTTTTATGCCACAACAGCAAATGGCAAATGTTTTTTTTTTTTTTTTTTTTTTTTTTTACAGACACATGCATTTCCTGTGTTTATTTCCTGTTCATTTAAATGCCAAAGCACAAGAACTAATCAGATCTGCAACGACTGCCATATATTTGCATCTAATAATACATCACAGTGCAGTTTCAATTTCTCTTAAAATAAAAAAATTAAATAATTCTAGAATTGTCTCTGCAACTGTTCTGATGTGTTAAAAGAAAATGGCAAACTGAGAGTAAAAACAAAATTCAGTGTTGTATAACAAAACAGCTTAGCTAAATAGTGACCTAAATTTCTGTAACACTTAACAGTCAAAGTTCTATAATAGAGCAAAATGATTTTTACTGTACAGAAATGTTCACTGCATCTCAAAATATGTTAATGATGTAAATTCAAATGCATAAATTATAATGCATCACATGCACAAACTTGAATGATTAAATGCATTCAAATTATACTGTATTAAACAAAAACGCATGAAATACACACATGCATAAATTTAAATGCATACATTTATAATCTTATAAATGTATGCATTTAATAGTAATAAATGCAGTTTATCATGCCAAGTATAAGCTACACTACTACACAAGCTTGAACACAGGTGAAATGCAGAAATGACAGAGAGAGTATTATTATAATTAATTTTTTAAAAAGGTGTTGTCATGTGAAGTACATTTCATGGGCTGCAATTAGACCAGCTAACATACGGCTAAACCCTGTTATAGACATCTGGATAATGGAAAACACCATAAACCCACAATCATTGACTGGAGCAGAAGACCTTGACCGGTCAGACGTTTCTGAACATTACCTTAATGGCAGAGAGAAAGCGATCCAGGATGCCAATGGCCAGGCAGAGGGTCTCTGGATAGAGCTTCAGCTGGGAATGAACATCCCTCAACCACCGGATGGCCTCATCACGCTTTTCAGGGGAAATATCTGTATCCTGAAGAATAAAAATGCATTGAATCAGATCACAACACACAGGTCTACAATATGCATTAATCCAATCTGACATGACCCAAACAAGCCAAATCAAACCCCTTTTCAGATGCACAGATATTGATTTATAATAGTAATGCATTCTGATATTAATTACTACCCCAATATGTACATATATTGCTGTTGTTATTCCTATCGTTACATTTTCTGATAGTCATGATTAAAATAAAATAATCAGAGGCTTATTATAGTTAACTAAAACAATTTTAAAAACATTTTATTATTTAAAAAAATAATAATAATAACTAAAACGTATTTTATTTCAGCTCGTTGTCGAGGACACATTAATCGTTTTAATTTAGTTTAACTTGATATACTAAACTTAATAAAAAATAAATAACAATTTTAGACTTACAAAAGCTTAAACTATTTTTTTTTTTTTTAAAGAAAAAACACAAAATCACTAAAACTGTCAAGTAAAATAAAAACCTAAATAACAAGAACTGAAAAACATTTGAACAATTCATAGTATCTCAAATATACTAACACTAAATACACACAATAAAACGTCCAGGTTCCCGTCAGGATGGGGCTGGATAGCAGACCTCAGACAGCTGGTCGTATATATGTGTGTTACAAACAAACACAAACAATAAGCAGACAACTACACCTAGAGATAACACAGACTCTTATAACTGTACTAATCCCAGTGTCTCACTAAAATTACAGATTCATATACAGCAATCATACACAGTTAATCCTAAAAGACCCAAATTACAGCACATAATAATGATGACATTATATTGAACTATAACTAATTTACATATTTCCAATGGAGCTACACAGAAACTAGATTAATGTATCTGCATACCCATCTGCCTCCCACAATCTAAACATTGTTCTTATACCAAACAAACCAGAGCTATCAGCTGACAGACTCACCTGGTTGGTAGGTTTCTTTGGCACGTAAACCTTCCATAGTTTGGCCTCCCTAGAAACTGCCTTCTCTAGAAGAGATGACAGCTTCCGGCTTTCCAGGGGCAGGGTGAACTTCATCACGAACCCTGGAAAAGCCTACCTCCCCACTGGATACAGCTACCTGAGCACAGAACACACAAAACATCTCAGAAATGGATCAAACGTGATCAACCATCAATTACATGGGATGGGGAAAAACAAATAAAAATATTTACACACACACACATACAAATATATATATATATATATATATATATATATATATATATATATATATATATATATGCGCGCGTGTGTGTGTATAAAACATGCTAAAATAAAAAATTTAAAATGATAAAGTATTTATTATATATAATAGTACAAATATATTTTTAGTAAATATTATTGCAATATATGATACATAATGATGACCTCACTGGTTATGATTACAATAAAATAGCAATTTTATTTAATTTTTTTTTTTATTCAGCAAACCCCAGATCAAAAATACTTTAGGTTAAAAATAAATTAATAAAAAGATAAATCACCTCTGATCTGATGATGGGTTCATCTGTCATTTTAATTAAGAATGAAAAGTGATTCAGCATCCTACTCGTGCTATATATAAAAAATGACATTAAACACGTCAAAATCCACATCACTAACGTTACATATCGATATGAAATGTTGATACAGTGTTGACGCAGTTTATATTTGGTATGTACAGTATTAGCTGACTAGCTACACAGCGACTGACCGATATACACGTAAATACAAACACCTAGCTACACCGAAAACACAAAATTTGTATTTAATGCGCATGTTCGTGTCCAGTATCGCTGGTTTAACCGGCTAAATCGTTAAAAATGTCTATAAAAGCTCCCAGAAACGGTTAGTTTCTTACCTCCCCTGCAAGGTTGTGGGAAACGCAGATCATCCGGTCCATTAAACTGAGGTAAAATAAAGGAGCAGATCGGATTCCGTCATCTTTTTAAGCGTCCAGCTTCGCCTCCATGTTTGCCGTGAAATTTGGTGGGGGTATTTAAAAACTAAAAGGGATCCTTCCAAACTGATATTAAAAATAAAATGAACGGAATATAGACACGGACGTCTACTTCCGAGGAGACGAAGAAGGGAAGAACCACCTTCCGCCAAACCTCCTCACCACACACAGGCAGATACACAGAGAACATTTTCTTATAAACAAAAAAAGATCAAGAATAATAATAAATGATAAAATTAAGAAAGTACAACAATTGTAGATCTAGTCGGAGGTTTCGTTTTCAACTGATTTTTTTGTGAATTCGGTAACTATCATAAAGGGACTACTTAATCTGGCGAATTGATTTTGTAGTGTAGCTCGGGGACTACTTTCATAAGCAATCCTATTCAAGAGGACACAGGCATACATAAAACATTGTACAAATTAGATGTTAAAAGGACGAAATGTCTGAATTAACACGGTAATACTTTAAACATCTAGATATTTTTCCTTTGATACATTTTCCCTTTTAGTTACATTGTTTGGAGCATAAGAAACACATGGAGAAAAAACATTTTTGATAAGATACCTTATTTATATTTTATTCTATATCCTTTGTAGAGGATGCCAGGACTAGGCTATTCAAAAAAAAAAAGAAAAAAAAAAAAAAAAAGAAAGAGAGAGACATGAAAAGGCATGTATGGGCAAAAACAATGTTTTATTTTTTTATTTACCAATTTTTAGGTTTCAGGCTATTTTTAGACAAACTTTGTACAAAGATGATTCTCAACTATGTTATGAAATAAATAACAGAATGATTTGATATACTATAGTACTTTATGGAATACGTGCATAAAATATACATACATTTGTATTCCCATTGTATACAATGTATCTATAAATTTAATCTAACTTGCATATGAATGTGTTCTTGGGGCAAGCCATAATGAAAATGGTAGTATAATAATGGAATTAATAACTTAACCAAAACGAATATCTCATATTCCATAGCAATATTTATCCATATTTTCTTTCCCTGTTTAGTTTTCCCAAAATGCCTGATTTAACACGCTATTTGTCCTCTACATAAGACATGAATAAAAATTATACCCAGTTTCCTAACATTGTAAAAGTAATTTCAATTTGAAACCCCATAATATTTTTGAGATGTTTATGACAAAAAAAACGTGAAAATTAGGAAGATTTAAATGATAATTAGAAAATACTATTGTATTTCTCTAAGAGGGCAAGATTTGATCTTTCTGTCAATAGAATTCATATTTAAAACTTAACTTTAAAACCCGGGGACATATAAGTTCTCAGAAACTTCACTAAAATATAATGACCTCTACAGAGGACAAACGTCTATGTAGGATCCCAGGAGGATATTCAACTAAAATGTTAAAACTACAAACGAAACGTTTATTGAATATAGAGTATAAAAATAAAGGTTTAATAGGAAAACATAGAAACTTAATCACAAAATCCACATCTGAGAAAGGAATGCATTTGCTCTACATTTTATAACCCTGGGCAACGCTGTCTGTCACAACAACACCCAGCAACAACCAATCAGAGAGAAGGGCGGGCTGTCGATTCGCTAGCCATTCGTCGGCGTCTACATGAAAACCAGCAGCCAATGAGAACCCAGAATTTTGGGCGGACTATTTGAATGCTGCATCTTCGAGCGATCCGGTTGGTCCGTTAGACTGTCAATATTTCAATACACAGAACGCTTTAAAACTACGCTTTTATGTTTTAATAACATTATATATATGAAACCGTTATGGCATAACGTTAACACAATATAAAACACACTCAATTACACACTGAAATGGTAAGAGTAGCCGTTCTAAAACGAACAAAACTATCTAAACAAAGCGACTTACGTTTCCTACGTGACAGGCCCTGGGGGCGGAGCCACACTCAACATCAACAAAAGGAAAAGAGAAGCAGCGAAAACAGACGAAAGATTCTCGGATACACAAACACAATATGTCCTTTTAACATACTTGGTAATGTACCTTTATTTGTCTTTAATAACCTTCTTTAAGATATTGAGGTTCTTTAAAAACTTCTGCCTAGATTAACGGTCACCGTTATGGTCGTATATCTTTTTTTTCCTGAAAATGGGCTTGATGTTTTCTTATGCTGGCATTTATGGACTAACGTTATATTTTAGACTAAGTAACGTTAATCTGATCTGTATATTTTATGACATTTTATCGATAGTTTGTGTATGTCACTAATGGAAATTATATTTATTTTACTGGAATGACCGAATCCTTGTTATTTTTGGTCGTCTTTGATGTCTACTTTCGAGACCAGTAACGTTAACTGACATTTAAGCTATAATTTTAAATGAATTTCCGTTAAACCGATAGATCTGTTGAATGTTTCAGCTCCCGTTTTATAATACTGCAATTTACAAAAACGTTTATAATTTAATGTCGAAAACAAACTGTAGAGGAGATTTAAACCCCTCCCCCTCTGTTCGAGGTATTTTCCAGCTTAAGGATCAACGGGACTCCACTGGATGACATTTAATTTCGATTGTTATAACCTTATAATTTTGGTCAATGAGTTTTAAAAACGTCGATTTCACATTTATTTGTCCATCTCAGTCGGAATGTGTCAGATTTATTTGTTTGGATGTTCTGTAAGAAGGCGTTAACCAGCGAAACCCGACACCGAGGCTCAGCTGAGAGGAGGGGGCTTGGCTAAACCTTGACCTACCGCCCTCTGGACGCAATTTACTAAACCTTTTTTATGCCTTTTTCTAAAGGTGTTTTGACAACTTGAAACACACAAAGTGAAAATATGGAGGCCATCAAACTGATGAAGGAGCTGAAGAGCAATTTGGATCAGGAGGTTCATTATCTGCCAAAGGAAACTGGTCTCAGTTTGATCGAATCCACACAAGAGGTAAACAAACTCCTGTGAAAATACATATGCAAGCTTTATTTGATAACATATTTAACAGTTCTGGAATTTTGCACTGCATTTCTGTACATTGCATACTGTAAAAAATTTTTTTTAGAATGTACAAAATAATATTTGGATCCAAATGGCAAAATGTGTCACAGTTTTAAACTTCAAGTGTAAAATTTCTCCTCATTCACAGAATGGTACTGGAGTTACAGCCAAATGTCGAGATGCTCGAGTGGAAGATCTCTGGAGCTTGACCAGTTTCTTCGGTTACAGCACTCAGACCTTTGTACTAGCCATTAACCTGCTGGACAGGTTTATAGCTATGATGAAGGTAATCAATTAGTTCGAAGTCAATCCATCTGATTATTAGGTATTACAACACGTTATAACGGATCGCTTGTGTGTTCCTAAAGGTTCAGCCCAGATATTTGGCATGCATCAGCATCGGTTGCCTTCACATCGCCGCCCGAGTGACCGAAGAAGAGTGCAAGGTTTCATCAAGCCATGAACTCATTCGCATCAGCCAGTGCAAGTTCACCGTTTCAGACCTCAATCGAATGGAGAAGATAATTTCGGAGAAACTCAACTTCCAATTGAAAGCCGTCACAGCCTTAACATTCCTGCATTTGTACCATGCCATTGCACTTTCACACACGTCCAATAGGTAAGAACAAGTGGCATTGTCAAACTTCAGAGCCACAAACTTTAACATGCAGGCTTGGCATTTGAAACTTTGTCTTGTGAAGCTTGCAAGTGGACTTTGAGCATTCTGCTGTATATGGGTGACCTTGATGGCAGTCATGCAATAGAAACTAGGAGATTAAATTCTGACTAGATGCAATGGCTTTTTCAGTGACAAACAGCTGGGCTAATAAAATCTCACTAATGCATTAATTATTCTTCTTTACAGAAAAGACGTTCTGAATCTTGACAAGCTGGAAGCCCAGCTGAAAGCCTGCCTATGCAGAATTGTTTTCTCCAAAGCAAAAGTAAGAACAACTTACTTAACAACAGACAGATTCATGAAACAAGGTAGATGGAAATTTAAATTATGATGTATTGTATCTCTCTCTCTCTTTTTAGCCTTCTGTGCTTGCTTTGTCACTGTTGATGCTTGAGATTGAGGCCTTACAGTCTGTGGACCTGCTAGAAATTGCCCAGCGCATACAAACACACCTGAAGGTAAGATTTCATGAGTAGATCAACATTTTTTACATGCCCTGAACATAAATAAAAACCTTTTAAAATTAGGTTAAATGTCACAGACTGCTCTGTTTGGTTCAAAGTCAAGCAGAACTAGTTTAATCTGATAATTTGTAACCAAAACGATTAAAAAAAACTATACCTTTAGTTTCAGCAGCAGAATCCAAAGCTCTTAACCCAGTCTTGTCGCCGACAGGCCATTGGTTTACATGTGTCGTCCCGTCCGAAATGAAGCTGGCTCTATGCCCTGTTCTTGTGCAAGCAGGTGTCTAATGCAGCAGTGTCCGTTTGCAGATCTCGAAGGCTGACCTGGCGCACTGGCGAGGTCTGGTAGAACAGTGCATGAGGGAATACTCCTCTCCAGAATGTGCCAAACCTGACCACAAGAAACTGGTGTGGATCGTCTCACGGAGGACAGCACAGAACCTGCACAGCATCTACCGCAGCGTCCCCGAGCTGCCCACCATCCCAGAGGATGCGTGGGACGAGAGCGAGAGGTAAACACAGCTCACCTGAGGAAAAACACCAATGTTAGGATGTCACACTCGTACTAAACAGACAATAGAGGAAGAAGAGAAAGGAATATTCTGGGTTTAACCGCATAAAGATGATTTTAGCCAGGCTTTGATTACCACAGAAATTCGTTTCATTCAGTTTGTGAAAAACAAATCAGTTAGGTTTGCAATGGGATTTCCACGGGGACAAATGTACAAGTCAAAATGAAAATAATGTTGAAAACTAGAGGATAATAAATTAGATGAAAAACTTAAAACTTATTTTATTTCAGTTTGTTTAAATACTGAAATTATTAAAACTGAAATAAAGCTAAATAGAAAATTATAATACACATGACTAAGATTAAACCGTACTTAAAATGATAATGAAAACAGAAATTAAAAATAACTACTTCTACAAGAGTATATAATTAAAATTAAAATAACATCGATACCTAGAATATTCTTTTATAAACTCATAAGAAACTAACCAAAACTAAATCAGTCATATCGCTCACATTACAGTGATTATATTTTCATATTCTACTGATAACAACTAAAATATCAGGAAATAGCAGGAAACAAACTGACATGTCTTAACCTTGGCATTTACTGACACACACACACCACTTACATCAGCACCTCGTCAGCACAGCGGCCCACCCAGCGTTACACTATCAGGTGTCCTTATAGTGCTACTTGATAACTACAAATAGTTAGTCATGTCCTAGCAACCAACACAGCTGATTACAAGCTGACAATCCAGACAGGACGTACTGCTTTGAGATGTGTAATGGGTTAGATATGCAAACGTCACACTAGGCGCAGCAGTGGAATGTGGGTAGTGTATAATGACTGTGTATTTACAAACAGGTCACAGGTTGAGCAGCATCACCTGTGAGTAAGAGAAGGGTGTGCGAGGTGGGGTCTGATGGACAAAAGCACAAAACAAGATCTGACAGTGTTTTTCTTTTCCCATTACAACACTGAGTAATATTCCAGGTTAACCACATACAAGATTTCATTTAAGCTTCATTACCACAGATAATAATATAGACTCATCATTCAGTTTGTGGGGGAGCAAATGAATAAATCTAACTATAATATAATTTTTTATTTGAAATAAAGCTGAAATAAAAACAAATTTTAGATGAAGAAAAAAAAATGTACTGAAATTGAGAAATGCTGCCTTTGCAACTAACTGAAATTAAATAATTAAAATTATAAAAAGTACTAAAATTACTAAAACTAAAAAATAAATAATTTAACCAATAGAAATAGAAAACGTAAAAATAAAATAAAAAAGGACACAAATTTAAGTACTGTGTCATTTTTAAGTACTAAAATGACAAACCGAAAATGCAGAAGTATAAAAAAAATAAGTTTAATTTCTAAAATGACTAACTAAAATACAATACATTTTACAAACAGAAATAAAAGCTAAAACGGTTTAGTAAAATGACTACAACTAAAAATAAATAGAAATATTAAATGCTAAAACAACACTGAAACTCAGTATTCTTTTATGAACTTGCAAGTCCCTAACCAAAGTGACAAATAAATAATAGTCAGAATGAGAGTGCATCTGACAGTTTTTTTTTTCTTTTCTTTTTTGACAGTGAGGATTCAAGTGAAGACCTGAGCTCTGGGGAAGAGAGTCTGAGCAGCTCACTGGGCAGCGATGCCGAGGGACACTACTTCCCCTCCAACTTCCGCTCCCGTGCCCGCAGACAGTAATACGCTCTAACCCACTCGTCAAGGAGCACAACCGCCAACGGAGATGTGTCCTCCACCAGCCAATGATATGAGCGGCTTCCTTGTCATCTTCCAAGATGATGCAGATCACAGACCTCTTCTGGCTGGAAACCTAATAGTTATACAGCAAGGTGCCATTGTGCCTGGGTTCAATGAAACCACCGAGTCCAAAATATCAGAATTGTATTTTAAAACTCTTCTTTTATGGCTTTACAGAAAGCCTGTCCAGATACTGTAAACATTTCTCATGATTACTTGTGTTAAGCTCAAAGTAAAATAATTCAGCCTGCACAACACTGGCAGCTAAAAACTAAAAAAAAAAGTAGCATAGCGTTTGTAGAAGTTGGTGCATGTTTGGATTTGTCAACATTCCAGGTGGCTCAATATGACATATCCAAGGTACACTAGACTCTAATAGACAACTTGAGACTTGTACTTTGGTGCTTTGCACAGTTTTGTAATATGATTGTAAGTGCGTGACAACTGAGAAAGCTGCGTGTCAGCAGGTCATATAGTTAGAGATTTAATGTGGTGCACATTGTTGGATTGTTTATTTTTCGTGTGTGTATGTGAGTGTGATGATGTTAACCGATGCCGATGTATGAAGACAAAAACTGTATGCTGAAAATGTGCAACAACAAAAAAAGCCTAAAAACCTTATAAAATGTAAAAATGTCAATATAAAAAAAAAATGTAAATTTGTATAATGTAAAAAAAAAAAATGCATATACGTCCTGTATAGCATCTTGTAGATATTAACTTATTGTTATTTTTGTCACGGTAATATTTAAAAAAAAAAATTCACAATTAAAAAAGCTATTTTCAAATTCTCTCAGTCTCCGGTTTTGCTTAGTCGGGTTATTCTGAATCAGTTTTCTGTTCCCAAGTGCTTCCCTCAACTATTCCACACAAGCAGAAAATGGCAAACAGCAGATGTTGTAAACGCCTCACTGCCGCAGGATACTTTACACAGCAATAGTAAGACAAAGCAGTGGCTTCATCACGCAAGAGCCTTCGTCAACCACAACGTCATGTTATCAGCTGATTTAAATGCATTCAAATGACCAGTGCATGATGCAATTCTGCCCAGTGTGATGAGGTTTCACATTTTCCCCAAAAAGAGGAACTCCTTCTTATGAGAAACCAACAACTAGTGCATGTCTATTCAGTCAAAGGCTGGAAACAATCTTTCTGTTGCCTTTTAGTAGGAACAGCTGAGCAAAATGCCATCAAATACCATAGGATCGATTTCATTATACATAATGCACTACATACTGATTAAGTTTTGAATGTAAACACCAGAAAAACCACAAAGCAAGCATTTGAAGATGTTTTCGGATATGGATTTGAAAGCTAAGGTAAAAAACTTTGACAACCATTGAGATATTGAAGTCTTAATGCCTAATTTTTCTCTATAGCCATTATACAATTTATGTAAACTCATAAATGAAGTGAGAAAAGCAAGCAGAAAGCAACTATGCTAAAGACAACAAACATGCTCTAATCAGTCCAAACAGTAAGTATTAGTTATATATTATAAACACCAAATATTTGTGCAGTTCCTCACACACACACTACTGGCTCGAGTTTCTCGTTCAAACACATCTGTACAGTACCCAAACATTCCACACCACGCTAAAAGTAGGTCACTTGCCTTGCAGCATTCCTTCTTTTGAGTCTGACTTTTAGAAGCCCAACCGAGATTTCTTGGTTCACATTAAATGCTCCATGAACTCCATCTCTGCATCTGCTGCGTGTTTTGGTCACATATAAATGTGCATTTTTATCATATAGCAAACAATTTCCATACTTGTAATGAGAAGTACTTATAAACCATTGTACTGTGATCACATGACAACCCAGCAATCCCACTTTACCCAATGTCGCATTCGATGCACCATAATCATATATGAATATGAATTATATGAATTTCAATAGTTATGGTTTTGTCAGCTCTTTTAAAGAAGCATTAAATGCAAAATTGGGTATGCTTTCACTAATGTAATTATTTCAGTGAAAACAGTTGAAAGGCTGTAAAAGCATCCTGACCTGCAGCAGGCACATTCAGTCTCTTCTGAGCCCTCGAGGCGTCTCTTGTGGGACAGCTGAAGGTCTAGGTGTAGATCAGACTCTCTTTGGGACTAAAAAGCTTCTGAATGGATCCCGGAGACTGACAGGTGTGAGTGACCTAAAAATTAAGATGCAAACATTAGACATTTCAAAAAATGTGTTTTATACAAAGTGGCACTTATTACAGGCCAAAATGCCCTAGAAGCTCAACAGCACTATAGTGAATGTTCAAAACTAAGTCCTTATAAGATTCAATCTAATTCCAAACCAGTAACTATATCACAAGTTGTCCGGAGCTGTTTGAAGACTTTCTTACTCACATTATTGCATTCAAAAAATGTAAAAAAACAAAAACACATTTAGTTTTTTTTTGCAGACAAAGCATTACAGTCAAAGATGCCTGCCCAGCCTATTTACATTACAAAACATGCATGAAAAATACATTTTACTTTGACCAATACAAATACCACCATTACATGATTTGATAATCCACAGCTGGTGCACATTTCCAGGTAACATTCAAACCGACAGGCTGATGATGCACTGCTATTTTCTTTGGATAAAAGCCTCAGCAAAATACATAATCTCAAATTATGAAGCGTAACCAAACAGAAACTGTTGCTCCTACACCCATCCCCTGGTGAGCAAAAGAGATATTAAAAACATCAAAAACATTCAAAATCCTAACCTTAAACCTTCTAACAGTAGTGAAAAAAATAGAATACAATGGCACTTAATGATTACGCTATTGTATACAATTGTATTTGCGTACACAAAGATAGCCCAAAGATTACCACAGTAATACCATGGTAGTGAAGGAAATGTTCCACAGAATTAAACACCAGGGCCCGTATTCATAAAGAATCTTAATGCACAAAGTAGCTCCTAGTAACAAAATTCTAAGAAAATTCTTAGAAATGTGGGCGTTTACTCTTAAAATTAAAGAAAAAATCCTAGTAAAGAAAAAAGTAATTCAGAAAGCATCTTAACCCTTAAAAGAGGTCTTAAGGTCAAACTTGTTAGGAGCACAGACGAGGACTTTTAAGAGGCTTAAGAGTTTCTTGAGTTTTCTGAGAGGATTCTTAGAATCTTTATGAATACGGGCCAGATCTCTAGTTACACTGATAGTGATTAACAGCTCTTGTAAAGAATAATAAAAAAGGTGTGTGTGTATATATATAAGCTCTGAGGGATTGCCTGGAAAAACCACAGGGTGAATCACACTCCAATCAACTCCTTCAGACTAATATCTGAGCCAATCCCTCAATTACTCAGGTATTTGGCGAGTATCACTCAGGCTGCAGTCCTTCTGATCCAGAACAACAGGAGATTACCATCAGATCTCTGCATTGAGGACGTGACAAAGATTAATAACAAACTGAGATCCACACAGAGAAGAATAACAAAAGTGTTAAACTAAAGAATGTTCATTAAATAGACAAATCTGAAATAAATAATAATGGTAAATTCAGCTTAAATCTTTATTCACCCAATAATTTTAACATTTAATTCCTTGAAAGATACTAAAATACTTACATTTCAAATGCCGAGTAATGATAATAATAATTTGAACACTACTACTAATAAATCATATTACTATTGTTATTTTTACAGCTATTATTATTAAAATTTTAGCATTACCTCGTTTTACTACAAATAACAATAGGTATTAATAATAATTAGATAAAATTAAAACACTTACAAAAAAATACAGACACTTAAAAATAATAATAGCATTTTATAATGTTATCTAATAAATAAGTCTTGGTATTATGAACTGAAAAATTATTTAATAATAAACACTATTATAAATAAATAACAAAACAACAACAATATAATAAAAATAGTATAATATAGACCTAAAAATAAATAATTTGATTTTATAATATTTTCTAATTATTATTATCAAATCGTATTATTATGAACAAATAATAGGATTTAATAATAACAATAATTAGATAATATAATAATAGGTCTAATAATATAATAATTATTTTTAGGTCTCGATGTTATTCTGTTATTCTTATATTGTTGTTATTAATAAAAAGATTTAATATTAAGTCTTACCTCATTTTTATTAAATCTTTTTATTGTTAGTTTTATCAGATTGTTATTAAATCATAAAATTTGCTAAGTTAAATATAAAAATGATAATATTATCTTTTTATATTATTAAGTGGCCTCTCTTCACCTGACATTTTACAGTTAACCCTCTAGCAGATGCTTTTATCCAGAGACTTATAAATGAGAAGCATTACAGGAGCCAATATTACTCAAAATACACAATGCCAAATCAAAAGCATAAGCAAGATTACCATGCAAGCTGGTGTAGAGAAAAAGAGAAAGAGAGGAAGAATTGATTGTAAATGTGTGTTACAGGAAGCACATTTGTTAACGGTTGTGGATTAGTTGAGTGTTCGCAGAAGAGGTCATCACCTGCATATTATTTATTTCAAATCTCAGTAACATCCACTTTTGATTGTTGAATTAATCATGCATGAGTAATAAACACTGCAGACTAAACCCTTGCATGCTGGTTTGGCTATCGAAGCGAACAAAATGTTCACAGTGCACTCTAATAAGGTGCTAGATGTTTATGGAGGACTCAGTTCTATATAGTAAATCCATAATTAAGTTTTGTCCAATAATAAGTCTGCTTTACCCCTATGTCTTTAAGCTCCGCCCCTGTTCTGTTTCTGTTCAGTCATGGCGACTTAACACTGAAGTACATGTCGGAATCCTCCTCAAGGAACTTCTGCAGTCTGAAAGAGAACAGAATGTCACAAACCTGTTACATCATCATACACTGCGTCATCAGCTCACCAGACACACTTATTGACCCACAAATATGCTCTTTAAGAAGAATCTGGTTTGACTGATCATAAACTTGGGAGTCAGGAGTGGAAACTGAAGCTTTCATGTATGGTTTGTGGTTGTCGTGAATGCAATCTGGAAATTCACTTATTGCATTACATATATTTTGTTGCAATAAACAGCCTCTAGAGGTACTTTGTATTTCTGACAAATGTGTTTCACAAATGCACCGCAGTTCCTTTCAAACACGGGACTTGAATCACATAAGGTTACATTTTGAAAGCTCATTTTAAGTGGACTGGCTCTGTCCTGTTTGAAAAAGAACCATTAAAACACTATTTTCAGTACCTTCAGAAACTATCTGATAATGTTCAAGACAAACTGTAATTTAACTTATTAAAAAAAAAAAAACATTTACAACTAGCTTCAAATAAATAAAGTACTAATACAGGGTTTCTCAAACTGGAGTTTATGAGCTAAAGTACAGCAAAAAAATTATTAAATTTAAGAAAATAGTTAAAATGAATAATTTTAAAATAAGTCACATAAAATAAAACCATTACTACAAATCGATTAAATGTTTTTTACATTATTTTCCATGTCATGCAATCATCATTATTAACTAAAACTAAAAAATACTTTGTTAATTTAAATTAAGCTGAAGATAAATATTACAGCAAAATATTTTTACAATTTTTTTTTACTTAAACAACATTTTTTAAATGTTGCCTTGGATACTAACTTACAATAAGTTGAAATTCTAAACTTGAAAAATAAAAACTGAATCTAATTATAAATATAAAAAAAGAAAATGACAAAAAAAAAAATAGTAAAATTACAAAAACTAAAATAAATATAAAATAAAAGCTGAATAACTAAAATAAACATGTAAATAAAGAAAAAAAATCAAATATTAAAATAACAATGAAATAACATTGATATAATAACCATTAACCAACATCTGAGAACCGTGAACGTGTTGTTAAATTAATAAAATATTAACTTAAAGTCTCAGGTGATACTTTAGGAACATATTTCAATCAAAGGGGTTAATCTGAAAATGTTTGGGAATCCCTGCACTATGGCAAAGTGTTTGAAAGTTGACCATAAACGGACATGAGGGTGAGTAAATGAAGATTTCTGGGTAAGCCATTCTCACAAGTAAAAAAAGCTGATTAATATGTCGACATATAAACATCTGTTATTATATATGTCTGGGTACTGGATGAACTCAAAGAACATTTCGTAGAGGAAGATGATATGATGATGATGATGGAGTCGTGTACTCTGAGCTCTAAGTACAAGATAACAGTCAGTGAAGCACATATTGTTCTTGAACACACTTTTTTTTAACTATGACGTTAAATAATGATTGCACTAAATTGGTTTTCATTAGTGATTACTATTGTTTGAGTTTTATTGGTAGATGCACACACACTACCAATAACACAATACTCTTTAATACTTGTGCATCGAGTCTTCCCAAGTGTAAGGTTTGTTCTCAGCCAGATTTCACCAACAATCTCCATATTGGCCGAGCTAATATGATTTGATAGCTCCATTCAAATCATAGACAAAAGGTTGAGAGTCCAGGACAAAACTGAACATCACTGAACTGTTGCACCACACTGTGGAAGTCTGTGGAAATGCAACTGAAACAGCAATTACATTTCCTAAAGATTTAAGAACAGGGTTTGTAGAGTTTTTAAAATTACTGTTTTTTTTTTTTTGGTTGGGGGGGGGGCATTAAATCGTAAAGTAAATCTCAGCTTTAAGCTCAGAGTCATTTAAGTGCAAAAGTTTTAAATACTCAAGACATTTTTAATATATGCATATTTATTGACACTAATTAGGAATATGAATACTTAATCATAAGTCGATCAATATTCAATTTTACCGCAGTGATAATGTTTTAAAGAAATTAAGCTTATCCATGCATCGTCATTGCATAACTCTACTTAATGATAACAAGCAGTTTTACAATTATACATTTAGGTACGTTATATGCAAATACAGTTAATGTTTGTGGTAAACACAATTGCATTGTATTTCCGTGCATTATATTTATTATCAGGACGGACTGTAATTATCATTATGTGTCTCGTCTCACCAGTCAAGCGTTGACAGCGAACACGCCTCTGTAACTATGCTTCGGCTTTACTTCAGGAGGTCCGTCCAGGTAAAGATGTGGGAAAAACTGGTTAGGGAATATGCTGCCCATAGTGCTGAAGTCCCGAAGGCCCTGAATATCAGACAAGCCCTGGCATGTTCTCGCGTGTCCGAGTGTCCACGTGCGCTCTGATAGGTGCCATGATTCAGTCCGGTTAGAATGTCGTTCTAAGATCGAAATATGTCGAGATGGTCGTTATAATAAAGACGAGCACTGGAAATGTTAGCACGCATTTATGGAAACAAGTAGCTGGCAGGCGACCGCGTAAGCGCTAAAAAAAAAAAAACGCGTCCACGCCGCTGGCGTCACACACATCAGCTGATTGATTGTGAGGGAAGCCGGAAACTAGACGAGAAGATTCAAATCACCCGCCACCGGAAATCTTTTCAAAATAAAAGCGTTTTAAAATTAAAAATAATAATATTAATAATTATTTTAAAAAAGCTCTCTAATATGTATATATTAGACAAAGCGGTGCAAAACTTTTTTTTAAACGGAAACGTGCATTGAAAACACTGATCTATAATAGACATAATATAGATCAGTGGTTGAACACCAGAAGGCCAATCTTTGTGTTCTTTTTGAAGAAATTTCGGAGCCTGATGAAATATATACATAATTATATACATAATTATAAATTATGTGTTTAATACTGCAAAATACGCTCGGTTTTTATGGTCACTTATCTTGCGTTCAGAATAAAAGAGAACATCTCAATCAAGTGAAGAGATTTGTGGAAACTGTGGTTCCTAATTATTGTGATCCTTGCATTTCAGGATAAAAAAACACATTTCAGGTGAAAGATAATCCACTTCTTAACTCAGAGACTGTATTATGATCTATATGACCTTATTATTTGTATTGTGAGTATTAGGCTTACAATTCTTGCTGTTGTGCTGTTTTATTGTAATATTTAACATTATATAATCAGAGGAGTATAAAAGTTTTTGAAAGTGTCACTCCACAATACAATAGCAAACTATAGTATTTTTATATGGACCAGAAGACATTGCAATTACTAAATTATATTTAGACAGACTTAAAGAAGTTCCAGATCTGTGCTCTTATTATTTCAGTTATTTTGCTTTTAATGTAAATAATCATGTGCAAACAGTATACTTGCTCTTGTGAAATTATTTTGATGTCAATTACATTGTGTTAGCTGTCTCTTTAATACTGTGTAGTTTGTAAACATATTTCATTTTTGACACACCCACCAAAAAAACCTTGTTTCACACGATTTCTAGGAAACATGTCATTCAAACCGGAAACCACAGCAAAATGTTACACACCAGTTTGAGTTTGAACCTAGCCCAAATGGAATAATTTTAGAAATAAAAAAGTGCATAAATAAACAATTAAGTAAATAAAAAAGAAAGAAAATATAAATAAAGAAACAAATAAATGAGTGAACAAATAAGTAAATAAACAAATAAATAAAATATAAATTTTATGAATATGAATATAATATCATGAATATGAATAAGAAACAAATAAACAAATAAAGAAACCATAAAAAAAGACAAAATAAATAAATATCAATAAATACAAATATCAATAAAAACAAATCAATGAAATAATGAATGAATGATATGCTAATAAGAGAGTGAAGTGACATTCAGCCAAGTATGGTGACGCATACTCAGAATTTGTTCTCTGCATTTAACCCATCCGAAATGCACACACACAGAGCAGTGAACACACACACACACTGTGAGCACACACCCAGAGCAGTGGGCAGCCATTTATGCTGCGGCGCCCAGGGAGCAGTTGGGGGTTCAATGCCTTGCTCAAGGGCACCTAAGTCGTGGTATTGAAGGTGGAGAGAGAACTGTACATGCACTCCCCCCACCCACAATTCCTGCCGGCCCGGGACTCAAACTCACAACCTTTCGATTGGGAGTCCGACTCTCAAACCATTAGGCCACGACTTCCCTTAATAAAATAAACAAACAAACAAATACATAAATAAATATGAATGAAGAAATAAATAGTAAATAAATAATCAATTAATAAATAATGACACTATATCCCTCCATGTCTTGTAATTTCCTGATAATGTTTCAAATATTAATTGTGAATTTAAGAAGTTGTGGGCCTATGTGTATTTTGCCTTCCCCTGTACATCTTTATGTTTTACACTTGTTTATTGGTTCTCATCTTATATACATATTCTCAGCAACAACAACAACAAAACAAATTTTTAAGGATCTTGGATGCTTTTCATAAGGCAACCAAATTCACCAAAATACAAAACCTCAGCCTAAATTCAAATTAATTTGAACATTTCTTAATCGTTATTTCCTATAGCTCTCTATAAAAAGCTTGATTCTGCAGAGTAAAAAAAAAAAAACCAAGACCAGGCCAAATACAACCTTCTCCATATCTAACACTTCTGCATTTGGATATTTTCCAAAGTTTGCCATTGCACATAATAGATTCTAATAGATTCATTCATTTCTGTGTGTTAACAATGACAATAGACAGATAAACACTTTCTTTCTTTCCCATTTTCCTCACCAGTCTTCCTCTTCCTCTTTCCTGGAATGTTACACTTCTGAGACCATAGAAGTTGTCAAGACAGTGAGATGTGTGTGTGTTCATGTAAAGCGTTTGAGTGAATGCATCTGCATTTCACCTCAAGCACAGACTGGGTACAGTGATTTGTATTCCACCTAAAAAGACAAGTCAGAACAGGACAAGTCATGAAAATGAAACAAGGAAGAAAAGAAAGTTCAAAAAGGGAGAATAGCAAACAAGAGAACAGTCTAATCATGTGCAACACATAAATTATTTTTATGGCTATCAGTCATCTCATGGCTTTCACCCGGATTAAACTATAGATTAATGTGTAATCTAGTTGCATCTCACAATTAAATAAAAGAATAAGTTCACCCAAAAAGGAAACGATGTTAAAAATTGTATCACCCTCAGGCCATCCAAGATAAAGATGAGTTTCTTTCGTTATGGGAACAGATTTGGAGTAATGTAGCATCACATCACTTGCTCAGCAATAGATCCTTTTTCAGTGAATGGGTACCGTCAGAACGAGAGCCCAAACAGCTGATAAAAACAACACAATAATCCATAAGTAATCCACACCACTCCAGTCCATCAGTTAACATCTTGTGAAGTGAAAAGATGCATGTTTGTCATAAAGAAATATATAATTAAAGCATTTTTCACTTCTGGCCAAATAATAGTAACGCTTCCTGTTGAAAAAGCCCATCCCCTGTTGTTTAGAACTGTTTTTGCTTGTAAACACTGCTTGATCTGTGCATATTTCTCTCCGAGATGACTTTTTCATTAGTGAATGCATGGATAGAGGACTTGATGTTGATTACTGTGATGTTTTTATCAGCTGTTTGGACTCTGACGGCGCCCATTCACTGCAGAGGATCCATTGGTGAACAACTGATGTAATGCTAAACTTCTCCAAATCCATACTGATGAGGAAACACACTCATCTACATCTCCTGAGGATGAGTAAAGTTTCAACTTATTTTCATTTTTGGGTGAACTATTCCTTTAACCCCTTAAGTGTCACTGGCCCACCGGTGGGCCCAAACCCATTATTTAAAACCGTAATATTCTATGCTAAACCTAAACTAATCTTGACAAACTATATATCATTGGAGACCTTAGAGATTGTATTTTTCATATTTGACCACTGTTTTATATTTAAAATTATGTAGTGACAGTAATTCATTAATTTGTGACAAGAAAATTTAGCAAAAAAAAAAAAAAACACACCAAGTTGGCTTTGTTACAAAAAGCTGATACATACACATACAATCACGAAAGTATTTATTTTTTATTTTTTTGGCTGCCAATAATTCAGACAAAACATCTTTTCTAGTTTTTATCAAAAACTTTGAGAATAAATTGAATATGTATATTTGTATATGTATGATTGATGTTGCAAGTATTCAGTAAACAATGTAATGCATGTCAATTTCATGTATGATCATACATGAAATAAACTTTTTTTTGGGAAGTTTCTGTAACAACACTCTAGTAGCTATGTTTGATGTGATATCAATGTCAAATTTGGAACACAACTTCTTTAGACTTAATGCTTTTCATTTGACATGAAATTAAATTCAACACATATTTTTTTTTTTATAAAATATAAATAAATATTAAATTACTTATTTTATTACAACAAACTTAAACACCTATAACTTTTTTGTTTTAAATTTCATTCAACTTCTTTGACATGTACAAGAAACTTCCAAGTGTGTTTTTATAAACGAGCCCAAAATTAGGTTTATATTCCAAACCGTTCCAGAATTACATTAATTTGAATCCATCTTGCATGTTGTATGATGAATCAAATCCAAAGAAAAATAAAGAGAAAAACCACTGGACCTTCATCAGGTAGATTGCATATTTAATATGAACATCTGTCATGATAAAGGTTCATTGAACCAAAATATAAGACAGGCACGACTTTTGTTTTATTTGTTTTAATGACTATATTAATGCTGTGCTTTAAAATCATGCGAGTTTAAATAAAGGCATTATAGTACAACATTTGGATTCTCTATACAAATAAGGATAACATATACAGACAAACTTTGCCTTGGTCAACAAGGCTTTATGTAACATTCAAAACACACAGTCCAGGCAGTATATTACATCCTTTTCTTTCAGGGCCATTCAAATGACTCTCCATTTGTATTCAGTATAAAAGATCCTGCTCCTGTCCAACCGATTCTGGCTTGAACTGCAACTATTAGTTCTCCTCGTGGCACTTCACATATTAAAAACTTTAAATCTAGAACAAAGAGGTTCAGAAACAAAATCGAAACCAAAAAACCTTGATTCTAGAAATCTCCTTTTAGAATAATATAGTCAACATGAAAACCACATTTGACTGAATCCAGTTTCAAAGATTAGGGAAGTTAAATGGGTGGCACTCTACACATTTCATGTTGATTTACGCAGAAAGGCTAAGCGCATGTCCTTTGCGTGTAAGGAAGTAGCGTTTGGTTCCGACAGTCCTGGACATGAGCACGAACAGATACGGATCCAGAGCACTATGCAAGCAACACAGACACACAGCCACACTGAAGTAGATGTAAAAACTCTCTGTAAAGCCGATAGACAGCAGAACATAATGCACGAAATGAAGGCAGCTGCTCGGGCCAAAGCACAAAACGAAGATAATGAAGTTAAACGTGCTAGCTCTGATATAAAGAGCCCAGTCTTGGTGTGAACGGTTCAGGTGCCAGATGATAGAAGTGTAACATGTCACTGTCACCACTAGAGGCAGGAAAAAACCTACACAGGTCAAGCCTAAGTTATAATAGATAAGCCATTGGTAGTTACTTAAACCAGCAGGGAGAACGTCGTGGCATGTGATTATTCCGAGATCTGTGACGAGGTAGCTTTGTTGCACTAGGAATTCCGGCAGAAGGGCGATGATAAATATGGTCCAGACGGTTAAACAACCCCATGTGGTCAATGAACGCTTCGGCAAGCTCTTATAAAGGAAAGGATGCACCACAGCTAGGTAGCGTTTGATGCTAATGCATGCTAGTGTGAAAGCAGAGCAGTAAAGGTTTCCGTAAAAACAGGCGGTTGTGATACGACAAGCGGTTTCGCCGAATATCCAATGGTTTCCGCTGAGATGATAGTGCACCTTCAGCAGCAGGCTGAACAACAGCAGCAAGTCGGACGCTGCCAAGCTACAGTACAAAATAGCCGAAGAAATGGCCCGCACTTTGGTTCCAACGGAAACCAAGATGGCGATATTGGCTGGAATGCCGACAACGACGGCTATGATGTAGATGGCTGGGATGAACCTATTGCTCAGAGGTCCTTGGAGGTAGTTTGCCGTGTTGTTGCTTCGTAACTTGACTTCAACATCAACGGCGGATGGGCGGATGTTTGTTTGTGGGTCTGTTGTTTCGTTTGGAGGAGGAGGTACAATGATTGGGATGGCGTCTCCTTGAAAGGTCCTCGGGTTGGCGATGACAGTGCTGTTTCGTTTGCTCTTCCTGGCCCTCTTTCCTGTAAGTGGACATAGAGGAAAGTTAGACATAGGTTTATATATACAATACAATACAATACAATACAATGTTTATTTATATAGCACATTTAATACAACCAAAGTCGACCAACGTGCTTCACAGAGTATGCAAAACAAGTCAACAAGTTCATCAACAATAAAACGCAAACTATAAAACACACACTGTAAAATTGATGAGGTTCACTAAAATAAAGAATCACTGCACAGCAAAAATTCATGCTGTTGAAGAAATAACATAAATATATGTCATTAAATGCCAAGGTGAAGAAATATATACACAACATATACACATATATATATGTGTGTGTGTGTGTGTGTGTGTGTGTGTAGTATGCAAATATTATATTACCACAACTAAATTAAATGCATGTTGCTAGGTAAGATTTCTAATTTATTGATTTAAGTAAACCATTTTAGTTGCAAACATAGTTTTGCTAAGTTTTTTTTTACTTAATTATGATGATCATTTACATCAGCTTAATATTGCATGTAATTTACTTTTTTGTGGGTTTTTTATTTTTATTTTTAGTTGCAGTTATAATAAAATTAATAAAATTGTCTTGATAACTTCGAAAGTTGAGCAGTGGGTTTCTAGTTCCCAGCATGCTTTCCATAGGACTGGATAAATATTGTAATTGAGTATTATTTAGTTTTTATATATACATGGTTCACATTGATCCATCTCAAACTATTTTAAATCATATTTAAACTATGTGTGTATAAATATATTCACATGCATGAACTAATATTTAAGTGAGCTGCAAAATATTTTTGAAAAAAAAAAAATCTTTTCATCTTAAAAAATATGCATATACTTTTAAAAAGAACTTCTGTTGTGTTTAATACTACTTAAAATTTGAATATTTAATATTAACATATTAATATATTCACAAAATATAAACAAATATTGTTTTTTTTACTGTCAAACGTTTTACTGTAGTTGATCAAATCTGTTTGATTATAGATTATTTCAGAGGAATATTCTTTAAAAGTGTTTCTTTAGGGAAAAAATGATCCTATTCACGATAATTGCAAAATGTATTTATTTATTTTTAATAAGACCTGCTGTTGTGTCTTATAGCCTACAGCTTAAAATTGTCAACAGAATATTAATATTTATAAAATAACAAAACTATCAAATGTTTTACTGACGTTGATCAAATCTGAAATGATTTCACTGAGAAACAAGTCTTGAGGAAAAAAATAGGCCTAAACTTCCACTCAGTTTAATTCATTTCTAATTCAGCTTAATTATTTGCGCAAAATGCTTCTTTCAGATTTAATTCTGTATTTGTTATGGTGTTGAATTGTCAGTTTCTTTCATCACTGATGGTAGGCTACAACAGGAAATTTGCTATACAGAGGAATGAACTGTTTGAAGTGAAACGAGTTTAAACACATTTAACATATTAATTCGCTTACCTTTAGCCTGGTTCGCGTTTAGAAGAATTAAAGTTATCAAAACGACAAGAACAATTTTCCCCATGACTGAGAAACACGTCTAGTAGGGTCCGTTCAAAACAAGAGAAGTCTCCACACGGTTTATCTGTGAGTGGAATCCAAATAAAGGGCGTAAAGACACAAGAGCTGACTGCGATCCCTTCTCTCTCTCTCTCTCTCTCTCTCTCTCTCTCTCTCTCTCTCTCTCTCTCTCTCTCTTTCTCTCTGGAGAATAGCGGTAACGTTCCAAACAGATGACATCATCATCGCCCCCTCTTTTGAACCCCTTTCAGCCTTTGACATCATAATTACTTCTTTTACTTTATACTTTATCCGCCTAAAGTCTTAAAGGTGACATTCATAGTTTTTATTTATTTATTGCTCACTTGGTTGCCAAATGATACTTGGAAATGAAAAAAAAAACTAAGACCTGTTGGTCTATCAGTAATTTCTGTTTCGTTTTATAACAAATATCTTGTTGTAAGTTTAACCATTGTATGAAGGAAAGGAAATGACTGTAGTTGAGAGATAAAATAAAAATAAAAATAGGCTACATTTATGATCTTTTAATCTAACACCATCTGGACATCTGTGTTTCACTTCCCATCCAACCCGCAGTGCATTCTCTTTATTTGTAGGTTACTGCGTTGCAGTCTGCAAGAGTTCTCCATGACACAGTATCAGATCGAATATGAATAATAAAAACATGAGTGATGATTTCCTGTTTATATAAATGATGAACTCGTACCTATAAGTAGGCCAATCTAGGAAAACATGCATTCTTAAACACCCACACATATCCGCGCACACACACACACACACTTTTGATTTGATAACAGCCATATTACCTTTTTACATATTTTACATTGTGCTACTTTGTGCTAGAGTAAAACATATATTATACACATAATATTGCACCAAAAGAGCTTGAGGTTATCTACAAAAGAGATGGGATGCATTTTCTGCTCTCTTTTAAAGGAACAGTTCACCCAAAAGTTTGCTCATTATAGGACCAGTGGATCCTCTGCAGTGAATGGGTGCCATCAGAATAAGAATTGATAAAAACAGCTGATAAAAACTTCACATTAATTCACAAGTAATCCACATGAATACAGTCCATTAATTAACATCCCGTGAAGTAAAAAGCTACATGTTTATAAGCCATAATAAAAACATTTTAACTCTAAACCATCGACTCGGGATAAAATATGAGTCTTTAACCCATAATAACACTTCATCTTGAAGAAGTCCATCCACAGTTGTCCTCTCAAATTTGCTTAGAACTGTTTTCACTTGTAAACAATACTTGATTTGTGTATTTCTTTCCTGATTCAGACAAATGTCTTTTTCACTGGAAAAAAGTGATTATGTGTTTTAGTCTGAAGTAATGGTTTGATGTAAAAAATTATCGTGATGGATTTGTTTCTTACAAACATGCAGCTTTTCTCTTTACAAGACGTTAACTGATGGACTGGAGTGGTGTGGATTACTTGTAGATTTTTGTGATGTTTTTATCAGCTGTTTTTATCAACTGTGTTTATCAGCTCTCATTCTGACGGCACCCATTCACTAGGGGATCCACTGGTGACGAGCAAGTGATGTAATGCTACATTTCTCCAAATCTGATGGAGAAACATACTCATCTACATTTTGGATTGCCGGGGGGTAAATTTTCAACTATTTTTAATTTTTGAGTGAAATATTCCTTTATAAGCTGATAAGATGATACATTGTTATCTTATGCACGATTTTAGGATTGTTTTTTGTCCCCAAACAGCTAGAAACTGTTTTTTTTCTCTCTCTAAAAAGCATATGCATAACTATGGGTGACTTCAGATCTTGTTTTTAAAACTGCTGGGTTTCTGTCAAAGTGATTTTTATTCAGTAAAGGTGAAAGGTGTCATTGTGTCCTGCATATGAGGACACATCGAATGACTAACACACATCTCCTGCTGTGAGCGAGCTGCGTGAAATTCATGCAAACAGCTATTAAACATCAACATGCAAACACCAACTAAACACCCTGCTGTTCAGAGTAAACATCTTGATAAAAAGCCTACTGATCTGGTGCGTCAGTTACTCTCTTGAACTGTGAGACTGGAACACAGATGTCTTCCTTATACAAACAGAGTACATCAGAAACAGACATGTGTGGAAAATTTGTGCCTGGGGGTGATTTCTCAAAAATACTTACATTTTTATGGGAAAAGTACGTGGTGTTCAAAAGTGACACTAGCACAAGAGGACTCCTGAAGGGTCACAGAGTGTGTTTACACATGCATGACCTGGTATTTAAACAGATATTGCACACACAACATGAAAAAACATGCATAGAGATGATGCATTTAACAGGACGGTGCCTAAATTCCTTACAGTATGTGAACATTTCTGAAGTTTGGGATTCTCAAACATAGACTTACTGAGAGGATTCTTAGAGAGTTCTCTCCTTTAGCCAAGAAACAATTGACATCTTGTCTTAAATCATATTGCTAATGTAATTTCTTAATAATATTTAATATGATAAGATATAAGTATATTATAATGTTTCATTTTATGTAATACAACTAATAGACTCAACCCCATGTAATTTCAAATCTGTATGCTGTGGAACAAAAAAAGGAGATTTAAGAAATTATTATTGTTATTATTATTATTATTAATATTATTATTTTCATACAATTGATGTCAGCGGCAACCAAAAGTGTTTTTTTATGCTATCAAACATTCTTCAGAATATTTTCTATTATGTTCTACAAAAGAAAGAAAGTCATACAAGTCTGAAACGACATGAAGGTAACTGATGCAGTGCTTAAAAAGTGCAACTGGCAGGTGAGCATTCACACTGAGCTAGTTAAAGACTTTTATAGTTAATTTTATAGTTAATGTCTAAACCAGGAGAAAAATCCCAATAAAGCGCAGGCGCAGCCCTCAGAAGTCTAGAGAGCGTCACTCTGGATACAGAAACAATCAAAACCCAAACAAATCTGAGCTGCAACACTAACTAGCAGCTATGCTTCTATTGAACATGTGTGGTTCATTATTACATTTCTGAAATGGCGATTGCTCATGAACAAGGAAACATGTGGCGACATCCCTCAGCAGACTTCAGCGTGTCCAAAATTAGGTATTATTCCAGACACAAAGGAGAGGTACGCGCTGATATTTTGTCTGTAGGCTTCTTAATTTTCCTTCTCTGTGTATTTAAATAATGCTTATATTTTAAATTGCCTATTTTTTTTATAATGTATAATGGATTAGGTGGATGTTGTGTTGTCGTCTGTGCGTGTCTCAGGTGAACTGCTGCGCGTTCTCACCTGACTGTCACGTTCTGCTCACGTGCTGTGATGACGCCAGACTGTACCTGTGGAGCGCCATCAGTGCAAAACACCTGGCCACATTCAGCGGACACTCAGGTATCGTTAAGCGCCTGGAATTCACTGCGGTAAATATATCAGAGTCGTAATAATTAACGTGGAAAGCTGTGCACATGCGTTTGTTGCTGCAGTATAAAGCAACTCGCCTTATATTCTCAACAGTCTTGCCAAGTCCGTGATTTTCCCACAGAATTGGGCTACTTTAACACTTATGCCGCGCTGGTGACCCTAACTCACAAAATATATCAATATATTACTCATACAGTAGTATCTTAGTGGAAATAGGATGCATAAACATGAAATCTGGCCCAGAACATCAGATTTGGAAAGTATGAAGATTATCAAATGCACAGTGCAAGAATCTTCTGTTCTGTTGCTGCTAAATGACATCAGGCCTGAATGAATAAAGTCACAAATTGGGACTAAACACCGAAAAAAAAAACAATTGGAAAACTTGGCTGTTTATTGGTAGATTAATACTTACCTCATATAGTGGTGCATGTTATCACAAAATGTGTTTCATGAATTGATGAAAATAAAAAATAAATAAATAAGCCTATCTTGATAAAATATTTACTGGAGTTAAATTATTATTTTATTTTTTGTTTAGAACATGTCCTGATGTATAAATATCAAAGTAAGTGTAGGCCTATCATAGTGAAGGAGTATTGTTTTATTAGCAGAGCTCAATAACAGGGAAAAGACTAAATCCAGAAACCAAGCTAGGGGTCAGTAAGTAGAAGCAATCCAGAACACAAACAAACAGATGCATAGAGCACAGAATCCAGAAAAACTGATTTAAAAACAAAAGACTACAATACAACACTTACAAAAGGGCAAAAATATACACAAGCATTAACGGGTCCATTCAGCGGTGCAATGTGGGTATGAAGTGTAGAATTGTATTTATTGTACGTGGGCACAAAGTTCAACCTTTTCTGTTTAATTATTTGTTTTGAAATAAACATGCAGGTCCTGTGAAATCCTGTGTTTTCTCTTCGGATGGTCAGCTGTTTGCGAGTGCGTCTCACGACCGTACGGTCAGAATCTGGAGCCGCTCCAGCACTGAATGCACACACATACTGACAGGTATTCATACTGAGTTCATTAGGACTCTGATTCACAGCTTCAGCAGTGGCAGCAGCAACATCTCATCAGCATCAACCTTTGTTCTGTTTCATAATCACCCTTACAATAACCATCGTTTCAGTCAAACATAACTTCATTTAACATGTTACTGCTTGTCAGCTCACAGCGGGAGTGTGGAGACGGTGAGCTTCAGTCCGGACGGTCAGAGGCTGGTTTCAGGTGGATGGGACAACAGAGTACTAATCTGGAGGGTTCAGGTGACAAACACACACGTCGCTTTACAGATCAGGAACTAATGTTTGAAACAAACACTTCCCTTTTCAAAAAGACTTCTGCAGAGAATAACGTAAATGGGGGACATTTGCATTCAACCAAACCAAACAAAACAAACACTTCCCTTTCAAAACAATGTTTCGAGAGGAAATAAATCTAAATTTTAGCCATTTTTAGTGTGAGAAAAATATTAAGCATGATATTATAAAGAAAATATTGTATATAAAATGTAATAATTTTAAATATTTATATAATTTTAAATGTTTATATTTGGATATATTACTTTGTTAATATATTACACTTCGTCTAATAAATATTATTTTCATTATTATGTTAATATTTTATTATGTATATATTTATTATACTTAGTAATTATTATATTTTATATTATTATTATATTTCATTTATTATACTTGATATTATAAAATATTTCATATCTACTCTTTTATATATTATTTTTATTAGTTTTATATATATATATATATATATATATATATATATATATATATATATAATATATATGTGTGTGTGTGTGATGTTCTTATTTATTTTCAAAATATATTTTGTTGCTTCTTTTAAAGCCGGTACAAATTAAAATATTATCTGAAAAATGATTTTATAAATGTATATATGTATAAATAATATGAATAATGTGATTGGTTTTAAAAATATAAAATTAAAATAAAAAATATACAAGCAACACATACATATATAATAACTGATTAATGATTTCTGACTAGAAAGAAAATGTTTAAATATTTTTGAGCATATCTATTTAATATCTAGCACATTTGACAGCTTTAAAAATACATTGAAAAAAATCCCATAGCATCCCCATCGAGGTTTGAAATCAAGGTATCATTCATATCCATAACACAAAAAATAGTTTTGAGGATACTGATGAACTTTAATACTCATAGTTAAGCTTTTTTTCATATCAGTAACCTTAAAAATGAACTGAAGACATAAATGGTGTAGTGTGTTTCTGTAGTAACAGGTGCATCTCATCAGTACTGTTTGTGTGGTGTTGTTTGATGTCTCAGAGCGGTGAGATGCTGGAGGATCTGCGGGGTCACACTGCAGCTGTCCAGAGCAGTGCCTTCTCATCAGACTCACAGAGTGTGGTATGAATCATCTTGTTTTGATCCGTTCAGCATGAGCTGTTTCACCTCCTCTCTCTGTCGTTCAGGCCACGGGCTCCTGGGATCGGACCGTGAGAGTCTGGAAACTTCTTGAGGAAAAAGAGGCTGTGACATTACAGGGGCACCTGGGAAACGTGGCTTGTCTCTGTTTCTCTGTCAGTGGGACGCTGGTGAGCTCACAAAGCTGATTTCTTATCGAGAGTGAAGAGAAAAAGATGTTTCTCCTGAAAGAATTTCTTCTGCTCACAGAGGTTGCATTTCAATTCAAAGAACTTTATTAATCCCAGGGGGAAATTGCTTTCCATGTTACAATTGTTCTCAAAAAGAAATAAAGAAAGAAAAAGATAAAAATGAATCAATATATACCCATCAATAAATTACAAATGAATAGAGACATACAAATAATAATAAAAGACTATACCTATAAAAACGGTAGTTTAGATCAAATGTTAAATTTATTAGGTGCAATAGAATGACAAATCTTGTGTATAATAAATCCAATGTGATAATGATAATTAATTACAGTAGTTGTATAGTATATATAGCACACTAATTTAGTATTGATAAATAAGCAATAATAATAAATTGTATTGCACATGAAAATCCCTTCTTGCACATAAATTGAAAATTCCATTGCACAAGAAAAATTGCACATGCATTACTCATAAATGTCCCAGCACTTATAGAAAGGAGTTATGCAGCATTATAATATAGATCTGGATAAAATATTATTACAATTTAAAATAAATAACCATTATTCAAATAGATAAGTTTTTTTACCATAATAATATGTCAACATTTGACTGTTTTTACTGTACTTTTGATCAAATAAATACAGTGTTGGTGAGCAAGAGAGACTTAAAAATCATAAAAAAATAAATAAAAAAAAACCTTTTGAATGCTAGTATATTTCTGAATGTGTCCTGTGTGTTTCAGGCCTCAGGCTCATGGGACGGCACAGTGCGTGTTTGGTCTCCGATGCATTACGCGTGTCTGTTTGTGTTGGGAGGTTGTGAGCGTGTTTGGGTCAGGAGTCTAGCTTTCTCCAGAGACGGACTGGTTTTAGCATCCATCGCTGAAGGCGACATGGTAAAACACACAACACACACACACTTATTCACACAGTCTGTGTGGCAATGCTTGATATTGATTGGTTTGTTTATCAGGTGAGGATCTGGGATGTGACCTCTGGAGTTTGTCTGAAGAGGCTGCAGGTGACTTGAGAACCTTTGATTAGTAACATATTTAGCACTACACAAGCTTCATGGCGTGTGTGTGTGTGTGTGTTTTAGGGTCACAAGGACTCGGCATATGGCTGTGTGTTCACTCCTGATGGGAAGCTTCTCACCAGCGGTTCTGAACAGCTGGATGTT
The DNA here is from genome assembly GCF_963082965.1 of Carassius carassius. Classification (NCBI taxonomy): domain Eukaryota; kingdom Metazoa; phylum Chordata; class Actinopteri; order Cypriniformes; family Cyprinidae; genus Carassius; species Carassius carassius. Next base: position 3,174,590 of record NC_081801.1, read on the forward strand.
GAAGACGAGAGAAGTGAGAGTTTAAACACAGAACAGGACAGGACAGTAAAGAGTGACCACGAGGACGACCAGGACATCGTGACCCATAGTGAATGAAAGCAGCTGTGGAACTTCATCCTGTTTTAATCTGATAATCTGAGTATTTATAAACTCAGACACACATGGCTGCAGTGAATGTTATGGGGCCTTCTGCATGTCTGAATGAACATGTTTATGAGATGAGCATCCATGAAAGCCACAATGTCCTAACTTTCAGTTTGGGTTCATAAGGTTAGAATCGTTTTGTGATTGTTGGCAGTTTGTATGCATTTTTTTTTTACTGTTTAGAAGGTAATCACCTTGTTTTTCACCTTGCAAAATTAAGCTGTTATCTGGCAATATGTGAGATTTCTGATCAACTATTTAATATTTTTACTGTAAACTAGTGTTTATGGTTGTGGTAATAAATGTAAATAATAAATAGCAGTTTGCAACATCAAGCAGCAAAACAGACTATTTTGGTACTGCATTAGTAACTGGAAGTGGATGACAATGGAAGGATTTTAATGATACTATGATACAATATTATATTATATAAACATTTTCATGTATTAAGAACCATAAAGGGTGTGTGAAAACAGGTTATCAAATTTAATTGTAATTTTTTATATTGTACTTTGTATTATACCATTGTTTATAAGATTTTATCACGTTATTGTTATAAAGTGAGAGGTAAATTATATTTAAAATGACTTAACATCTGGAAAATATTTTAAATTTGTATTAAAAACACAATGTATAAACCTTTAAAAAATATAAGCCAGATTTGACAGACAACCCTTGAAAAGTTAACTAAAATTTTGTTTTCGATTTTTTTAAAGGTTCTTACATGTTTTAGTTTCACTCTTGCTTAAATAACTCAAACATTTTTAAAGCTGTAATGCAGAGACTTCCAGTGGGAAAAAAGCATCTCAGTTCCAACTGTTGTCAAAAACACAAGTTCCACATGCAATCATCACTTCCATCATATTTCCCAAGAAACCTTATATTCCTGCTTCAGAGACACACAGACTCAGGCGTCTTAATTCCACGGTGAGGCGTTTATTTTTTCAGTGATAAACAACAGTACAGCCTTTCAAGCCTTGACCGCGAACTTGCGGATGGAGTAGAGGCGGGACTTCCTCTGCATCTTCTTGGTCATCAGGTTCTGCTCGTGTTTTGTCAGCTGACGACGGATGGCACGAGTCTTCTTGGGCCTCAGGTCCAAAGGCTTGTACTTCTTCCCCTGAACATGGAGAGCAGGACTGTTAGAAACTACTAGACGGACATTACAAGCAGCAGCTGGAGGAGAACAGGATCTGACCGAACATTCATTAAATCAACACATCAGCTGTAAAACCTTCCAGAGTAAAAGTACACGGAGCCTTTTTACAGACAGTCAACAAATCTAAATCTAGAAAACCAATTACACAGTGCATATTTCTATTTTTCTTTTTTTAATTGTTACACGTTTAGATCTGTTTTTATATTTGCATTTAAAAATTGTAACACTACTTTGCTATATATTAACCTTGACGCTTCATTTCTGAAATCTAGTTAATGCTGCACTGAGCGTTTCTAATACGGCTGAGGAAGTGACGGAAACCTCTCTCTGCTGATTAGTGGAATCAATCTCTCGCTTTCTTCCTCTTTTGGAACATCATAGAAATGCGATTGTGGATTTTTGAATTTTTCTATTGGACCAAATGGGAACATAATTAAGTTTTTGTACTTTCCATTCATACGAGTGCTTCTGAGAAACACAGAGATATGACAAGGGTGGATTTAGAAATGGGATCAAAGAACCAAACAGTAAAAATAAATGTCAAGGTAATATAATGGAAAGTATAGTGTTTAAATGTACATAAAATGTGTGTATATAAGACTAGGTGTAAAAAACACAGTCCTCTAGTAACCTGTCTTTTTGAATTAGACTACAGCTGAAGTTCATTAAATGATAGGATATAAAGGTTCTGTCGGCTGCTCACAGCAGATGAGGATCATTTAAAGACTCTGCCATGAACCGTCATGTTTCTTTAGCAAGAGAATATTCACACTAGCTCCACTTCAGCAGGAGGAGTGCTGGGTGATCGTCTTGCTGGAGTCTAAACAGACGCTCTGTAGTTCATCTCTCATAACAAATCAGGTCATCCGAACAGTGGAATGAGTGTCACATGAAACTGATGGCCATTACAGCTTCCCATTAAAATCTAACTCTTCTAAATGTATCTGCTGTCAAGATAAACTGAATGGACTTTCAAGTTAGGACTTTAACTTTCAAGTTATCTTTAAATTTGACCTCATCTAAAAAAAATTAAAAAAGACTTCAAGGTGTTACCTGCAGCGAAAGAGCATCTTAGCATGTGTGCATTCAGGTGATCAGTGGCATTAAACTGACCTTGTAAAACTTCCTCAGATTCTCCTTCTGTGTCTGGTTGATAACTGTGAGGACTCTGGCAATCGACTTGCGGACAACCCGGCTGAAAAGAGAGGAAACAATCATTAGAATGATGGTTTCCACTTAATTCTTCATCTTCAATTAATCCCAGAACAACATTTTTGACTGAAACACAAAAGAAATGAGGCCACAAACAATTTCAAAACATGTTTTCAATGAATGGAACAGACACACAGGGTTTCTGCAGGTTTTATGTAAGATACACTGAAAACTACTTTCAACCACTAGAACATAGAAACAAATTGAAATTAACTTGTAGAGAGGTGAATTAAGACTTTAAGACCTTTTTACGACCTGCAGAATGTGTGTGATGTGTATACTGAACGTCCTTGGATCAGACTACACTTAAGAACCAAAATACACACGTGTTCCCATCACACTAAAGTTGACATTGAAACACAGAAGGGCCCCAGATCATTATTCCTCCTAAACAGTATATGTCTCCAATAATCTGGATCTTCTGTAAACTGGTAAAGGGTGCGTCTCAATCAGCTCCTGTGCTCGTGAATCAGTATATCATGTACACGAATCTGCTCACTGGTTCAGTCCCTGGCTCACTGCACATTGGGACAGTGACTACTCAACGTAGAATGACACAGTTGGTAATAATCAACAAGCAGGACCAATCTAAATTTTTCTCTTAAAACATCATTCTGCTACAATTAATTAAATTTTTTTATTATAAATGTTTACTAGATGTGATCATTATCTTTCTAGCAATGTGTTTTTGCTGAAATACAAAAAAACAGGCATGTCTTTAAAGGGTTAGTTCATCCAAAAATTAAAATTATGTCATCAATGACTCGCCCTCATGTTGTTCCAAACCCGTGAGACCTCCGTTTATCTTCGGAACACAGTAGGGCTGTAGCTATTGAATATTTTAGTAATCGAGTATCTGGTAAGAAACAATGGCAGGAATTATTGGTTCCGCTTAGTGTGGGAATCTACCATATATTAATTGAGCGTGGGGGTTTCAGGGGCAACGTGGCCGAGTTGTTGCTGTTATTTCCTCTTTAATGTGAACGAATTAATAACATCAAAGTAGATTTATTAAGTAGAACATCATGCCAATATGTTTTTTTCAGACTCAGTATATTTAAGGGAACATGTGTAAAGTGTTTTCTGTGAGTTTGTCCCTCCACATGTGGTAATTGTGCTGGCCACCAGTATAAATGTGAATGTCTTTGTAATGGAAGGTAGTCTGTGTTTGTTTCTGCAGTGGAGAGTGTGGCCTGAGGGTTGCAGGTATTTTATTCACTCTCTGATCAATAATTACAATAAACTCTTGTATCACCAAACAGTCTCGGTGTGTGTTTGTGCGTATTAACGTCCATGTTGAACGTGCGGTCCCTCCGTGACCGTCACAGGCCTCTTGAAATGAACAACTAAGTTTCCTTTTTTAGAACAATTATTTTTTTTATTTTTTAAATGCATAGAATGCAATGCATACATCAAAAATAAACATTTAATTATTACCCATTGTTTCTCTGTCTGTACTTGTACTGTGAACAATGACAAGAAAGTTGACAGATGAATTAAGTGCATCTAAGTGCCATACAGTTGGGGTTTTAAATAAAGCATTTTCTGAGATGCACATTAAACATTAAACACATAAAACATTAATTTAATTTATCTTGTAATTATTGAAAATTAACTTAACTTTTTGGTAAACAAAGGGGATTTACTATTAAAAATAAAACATGGAAGAAATGTTGTGTGATTAAACCCTTAAAAAATAATAATGTTTGATTTTTTTTTTTTTTTTTAGTAGTAGTAGGCTATGTACATTCTGCTGAACAATAGTCTTTAACCGGACTTTTATTTTGACGGGTTGACGTACCTTTACAGTTCTGTGTATGTGATGTGACGCTTGTTTTACTCAAATCAAACGGTCAAATGCTCATGAAGTGACTGTCAGAGCAGTTCTGGAGATGTTGTTCATGTGTTCAAGTCCTAGTGAGACAGCAGATGCTGAAATCACTGGAGCGTCACGCGCGCCTCATAAAGGAAGACGCACTTCTGCTCCATTCATTAAAAGAGACACGCAGAACATGCAGGATTCATATTTAAATAGTCTGTTCTGGCTTAATATTTACAGATATTAGTCTATATCATGATTTGATGTAAATGCAATGACCTATTTTTGATTAATTCATTCAAAATTTGGCAAATTCCGCGCCATTCCACGTTTAACTGTAAATTCCGTTTTTATGATGGACACTCTTTAAGTTTGCCCGCGCTCTCAAATCAAAACACTGCTGACTCCTTGCAGTATGCGATTTCGGAAGCAGCACTTGTGTCTCCTTCCGCTTTAGGGGTGATGTAAACATGTTGTGTCACATTAAAAACATCATTGCGAAAGAACCTGACGTGAGATTTAAAATAAATTAAAAGAGGCTTCGAGGCAGAGGAATTTGCCTCGATCAATTTTTGTAATCGAGTTACTCGAGGAATCGTTTCAGCCCTAGAACACAGTTTAAGATATTTTAGATTTAGTCCGAGAGCTTTCTGTCCCTCCATTGAAACTGTGTGTACGGTCTACTGTCCATATCCAGAAAGGTAATAAAGTCATCTTCAAAGTAGTCCATGTGACATCAGAGGGTCAGTTAGAATTTGCTGAAGCATAGAAAATACATTTTGGTCCAAAAATAACAAAAAATTATGACTTTAGCGTTCAGACTTCAGCATTGTCTTCTCTTCCGGGTCTGTTGTGAGTGCGTTCACAACACTACTGACAAGTTTTCTGGTGCGCCCAATAACAAAGATAACACATCAGCAGCGTCGTGAACTATGACGGATAAAGTCATAATTTTTGGACCAAAAGTATTTTCGATACTTCAACAAATTCTAACCGACCCTCTGATTCCACATGGACTACTTTGAAGATGTTTTTCTTACCTTTCTGGACATGGACAGTATACCATACATAGATTTTCAATGGAGGGACTGAGAGCTCTCGGACTAAATCTAAAATATCTTAAACTGTGTTCCGAAGATGAACGGAGGTCTTACGGGTTTGGAACGACACGAGGGTGAGTTATTAATGACATAATTTTGATTTTTGGATGAAGTAACCCTTTAAATCATCCATCACATATCAGAAATGATGTAATATCCGAATAGGGAGCATAGTGAGCACAAATGCTCCCTGGTTTTTGCAGTGCATTGTGGGATTTTTCAGGGAGCAGACACTCCAGTGCACTGAAAGGACTCCCCTCATCAGTGTCCCGACTATTGAGCTCGTGAGCTGATCGGGACACAGATGACTCCATCCCATCACTCACATCTTGGAGAGTTTGGATGCAGCTCCTCCGGTAACCTTGGCAACACGCAGCTGGGAGAGCTCCACCTTCAGATCCTCCAGCTGTTTCAGCAGCTCCTCCTTTTTCTTCCCGCGAAGGTCTCTGGCCTTGATCTTTGCCTAAAAAACACACATTACTCATTAGCATTTGAATCACACCAAACCATTTTTGCGCAGTGTGGGGTGGGGTTGGCGCAGTGGATAAGACACATGCCTTTGGTGTGAGAGACCCGGGTTCGAATCCACTGTGGGACACCAATGTGTCCCTGAGCAAGACACTTAACCCCTAGTTGCTCCATAGGCGTGTGACCTCTGACATATATAGCAATTGTTAGTCGCTTTGGATAAAAGCGTCAGCTAAATGAATAAAATGTAATGTACTTCAGAATCAGTCGTCTACAGCTAGCAGTGGTTTCTGATGTTTTGGAAACGCATGTCTGTCAAACTCATTCAGTCTAAACATATAATAACTTTCACTTCTGTTCGACGGCTGTTGACTACTGCAAGCCACAATATCCAAACCAACTCCATAATATTAACTTTATGTATTCATAACCGCAATTAAAGCTGTCCGCTCCGCTAACAGGCTACAGTGCACTGCTGGACTACATCCACCGATGCATCGCGTCTTCACTCAAATTTCACTTTAATCCAAAATTATAAATATTCAAATACCGTGCTTAAACTCTAGTGCACAGATCGAGGTGTAGTTTAAACTCTCTCTCGGGGTCGTCTAACACGTATAACGCACAGGATTGATTCAGATTGCTCAGTTTCGGTAAAATCCTCACCATTTCTCTCGATGGCTGCCACAAGAAAGGAAGTCGCAGAGGTCACGTGAGAAAATCTACCGGGTCACGGAGGAAACTAGGGTTGGGAATATTAATTAAATTCGCTTCTTAATAACCATAATTTATTAAATTACTACATTATTATCCTCAAATGTTGACTATTTAGGAGTAAAATAATAAATTATATAGAAAACACAAGGAATCTACTAAGTTACAATGTCAGATTTCTGTTAAAAACCATTCTGTTTATTAGACAATTGTACCTGTTTAAATAGGCTTACGTTTTCGTTAAAAAAAAGAAAAGAAAAACAGAAATAAATACATTTTTTTAAAAAAAAGTATTCGGTCGAGGGATTTGATTGACAGCTCACGGCTCCGCCCACTCTCCCGGAAGACTCCGTCGACCATCATGGCGCTCGCGAGAAGTGTCTACAATCTGCTCTTCAGAAGAACATCAACTTTCGCTATAACCATCATGGTGGGAGCTGTGGTCTTCGAGAGGGTGTTTGATCAGGCTGGAGAAGCGGTGTTTGACAACATTAATCGAGGGGTAAGATATCTTTCGATTTATTTCGGTAGATTTCCTCATGACCCACCGATAGACTGACCTTGATCAGCCTACTTGCTAACAATAACTAAATATTTATAGGGATGAAAAAATAGGATATATATTTAGTGTTACATTTATATAAATATATGTAGGTTGTCTTTATAATATAAACAGTTTAATGCCATTACACTGTAATGCTAATTTATTTTTATCTGGAGTGTCTGTACAATCAGATGTACCATGCATGTAATAATGCAATGACTCAGATGTGCCATGCATGTAATAATGCAATGACTCAATGACTCAGATGTGCCATGCATGTAATAATGCAATCACTCAATGACTCAGATGTGCCATGCATGTAATAATGCAATGACTCAGATGTGCCATGCATGTAATAATGCAATGACTCAGTTGTGCCATGCATGTAATAATGCAATGGCTCAGATGTGCCATGCATGTAATAATACAATGACTGAATGACTCAGATGTGCCATGCATGTAATAATGCAATGAATCAATGACTCAGATGTGCCATGCATGTAATAATGCAATGACTCAGATGTGCCATGCATGTAATAATGCAATGACTCAGATGTGCCATGTATTCATTGCATTATTGTAATAATGCAATGAATCAATGACACATGTAATAATGCAATGAATCAATGACTCAGATGTGCCATGCATGTAATAATGCAATGACTCAGATGTGCCATGCATGTAATAATGCAATGAATCAATGACTCAGATGTGCCATGCATGTAATAATGCAATGACTCAGATGTGCCATGCATGTAATAATGTAATGAATCAATGACTCAGATGTGCCATGCATGTAATAATGCAATGACTCAGATGTGCCATGCATGTAATAATGCAATGACTCAGATGTGCCATGCATGTAATAATGCAATGACTCAGATGTGCAATGCATGTAGTAATGCAATGTGTTTTGCTCACCCTGTGTGCTGTCATTCAGTTGTGTATTTTCTTTTTGTAGAAACTCTGGAAACACATCAAACACAATTATGAACAGAAGGATGAAGAATAATGATGATCTTGTGGAGCGTCCTGTTTCCTGATGTGACCTAGTTGGACAATCCACTGCTTTTACAGTGTGCTACAGCCGCTGTGTTTCATCATCCAGCCGGATTGTCCTGGGGACATAGACAGAGACTCATTAAATGTGATGTGTCCGTGAATGTTCAGCTTGTCATTGTGCTTTATACCACATTCTTCACCATTTGCAAATGTGTTGTTAATGAAAAACTGTATGAATAAACCCAAAAACCCAGAATTGTTGAAATACGGTGGTTCTTTTGTGTGTAATGCAAGAAGCAATTTCAGGTGATGTTTTTTTTTTTTTTGCCATATTATTTAATTAGTTTTATAACAACAACAAACAAAACAAACAACATGACCCCCCCCCCCCCCCCCAAAAAAAAAATAACTCAAGACATATTTATAAATGACAAAAATGTGTAAATAAAATGAATATAGATCAGGCAAGGACAGGAAAAAAAATCACCACAAAAATCATAACCATAACAAATAATTACTATAAACAGTATAATTATCTATCTAAAGTTGTACTATTATGTAAATGTATCATTGTATAATTTATTATGTTTTAATTTTTTTATCATGTATCATTTAAAGCCAGTGTAAAATTATGAAATCCATAACATTTGCTGCCCAAAAGTAATGTTGTAAAACTGGCATTGCCAATCCACTTAGCTCTTTCAATTTTTCTAAACGAGCCTTAGAGATGCGATGTTCCTTATAGCCCCAAATAAAAGGGAAAATTATAGAATCTAGGTTTCTTAATAAAGATTTTTTCAGATAGGTTGGTAAAGGGGCACCATTTTATAGCATTCAGTCATTTGTGGATTAATGCGCATTGGAGACGCTAACCGTTTAAAACGATTCAGCTCGATTTGGTGAACTGGTTCAAAAAGATCCGGTTACATCGAATGATTCGTTCGCTAACCGGATATCACAAACTGCTTTGTTTTGAACTAGTGATGGGAAGTTCGGATCATTTTACCGACTCGGACTTTTGAGTATCGTTCAGCAAAATTAACGACTCTTTTTTCGAGTCATTTCGTTCATTTCGTTCATAGCAAATAGTTCATATTCATTTATTCATTTAGCAAAATGTAATGAAAATGTTATGTGTTACTTCCCCAACACATCTAGTACTTACGCAAACGTTGATCCCACTAAAAAACAATACAAAACTAAAATGCTATAAGATACAGAAAAAAAAAATCCTTCTTTACCTGGGTCTTCAGTCTGTGATTAGCTCACCTCACCTCTTATCTGACAAGAGTCCTCGGGTTTAAGTCATTCCTTAATCACGTGACAGCCACATACGCAAAACTAACGCAGTCTTGAGCTGGAAAGAGAATTGATTAGGTCATCTCATGAGTCTTTCGGGTCTCGGGTCGAGTTTGACTCGTTCCTTAATCACGTGACAGCCACATACGCAAAACTAACGCAGTCTTGAGCCGGAAAGAGAATTGATTAATTCATCTCATGAGTCTTTCGGGTCTCGGGTCGAGTTTGACTCGTTCCTTAATCACGTGACAGACCCATACGCAAAACTAACGCAGTCTTGAGCCGGAAAGAGAATTGATTAGTTCATCTCATGAGTCTTTCGGGTCTCGGGTCGAGTTTGACTTGTTCCTTAATCACGTGACAGACCCATACGCTATTTCTGACATTTCTGTCACTGTGTTTTTGTTACTGTTTGTTGAGGATCTGTGGTTTGTTATTATTTTATAAATAAATAAAACCCTGTTATAAATAAAATATTGATTAATTTGTCTTTTTGACTGTCTATCGGCAAATAAACACTAGGCTATATAATAATATAATAATTCAAGGTTACAATAAAAAGTATTTATACTAGTTTGTTCATTTTTACTCCAATTTTGAGTTTGCTAGTATAATAATTGCTTTTCCTAGGCAGACTTGACATATTGGTGTAATATATGTATAAGAAGATTGCTCAAAAAAGGACATAATGACATATACATTAAAAGCAAATAAAATTTTGAATTTGAATTATTAATGTTAGTTTAAAACATTAAGGTTATGATAACTTCAGCTTTAACAGTTTTAACCCAGCTCAGAGTGAGGAGGATACTTTAGATCCTGGTGCGACTGCCAGTGCAGGGGCCATGTTTTGGGAAGACTTTGAAGAGAGGGTAGCAAGCTTGAGGCCTTCTGCTACCTCTTCTAAGACCTCAGATGCTATAAAGGTGCAGGCCTACCTTGCAGAGCCACTCTTACCCCGCACATCAGACCCTCTGGCCTGGTGGAGGAGATGTTCACCAGTATACAAAAGCCTTTCTGAAGTCACAAAGACAAGACTTTACATTGTGGCCACATCTGTGCCATCTGAAAGAATTTTTTCTAAAACTGGGCAGATTATTTCAGATAGAAGAAACAGACTCAGCCCATCCAAGGTCAGGGAGCTTGTTTTTTTTAATGCAAACATGCCTTAAAGCAAGTCCTAAAAATATAGCCACAGTGTGTTATTTATTTTAAAGCTTATTTATTTTTATTTATTTAGAAAAAGACTAGCTTGTTGTGCAATATTTTTGTTGTTGTTGTGATTTTAAAGGTAATTTGTAATTGTTATAAGGCTCCGTAGCTTTAGTATCTCTTCATTTTCATTTATTTTTATTTAAATGGTTTAAAATTGTTTGGGGAATAGTTATACTCTTTGATATAAAGTTTTTATTTTGGCACAAAAGTGTTATTTATTTTAAAATGTATTCATTTTAAATTATTATATAAAAAAAGCAAAGCTTGTTGTGCAATATTTAGTTTTTCTTTTTTTTTCCTTTTTTTATATTGTACTTTTAAAGTTCATTTGTTAAGGTTATTAGACCCTGTGGCTTTATTATCTTTTAATTTTATCTTTATTATACTTTTTTATTATTTAGATTTATTTTGGAATAGTTGTCCTCTTTGTTACAAAGCTTTAAAGGCACAAAAATAAACAATAAACAACAATTCAAAAATATGTACACAGTGTTTTTTAATGTTTATAAAGTGTCATATGTTACAAAAGTATGGTTTATACAGACAATCTGATTTAATAATTACTCTAGCCAATGTTGTCACATCACGGGACAAAAGAACGAACAACCCGAAGAACCGAAAGATGAACTAATCAATTCTCTCTCCGACTCAATACTGCATTCTTTTACTGTTTATGGTTTTAGCGTATGGGGCTGTCACGTGATTAAGGAATGACTCGACCCGACCCGAAGACTCATGAGATGAACTAATCAATTCTCTTTCCGGCTCATATTGCATTGGTTTTAGCGTATGTGGCTGTCACGTGATTAAGGAACGAGTCAACTGGAGGAAGAAAGAGTGGTCTCTAAAATAATTTCCTTGTACCAGAAGGACCCTGCTGATATATCAGAAGAGGAACGATTATCTTTAATTTCAGAACAACTTAAACTAAATGAGATCTTCTCTAACAAAGCAAAAGGTGCCTTTATAAGGTCAAGGAAAAGGTGGATTGAAGAAGGGGAGCAGAACTCTGCCTATTTTTTTGGCTTAGAAAGATATCATGGGAAATGTAATTTAATCCAGCAACTTAATATCAACAATACTGTAACTGATAATCCGAAGAGCATAGCTGTTTTCTGTGCGGACTTCTATAGTAATTTATACAAATCTCAATATTGCCATCAATCATCCACTACATTCTTGAACTCTCTCATCATCACTCCAATCTCTCAAGATGATAGGAAACTCTGCGATGACCCTATTAACTTGCAGGAAATTACATTTGCAATTGAACATTATAAAACTAACAAATCTCCTGGTGTTGATGGCCTCTCTGCAGAGTTTTATCAGGCTTTTACACAAGAATTAGCTCCCTTTCTACTTGAAGTAATATTAGAAAGTGTTGAAAAGGGTTCTTTACCCCCTTCGCTGACCCAAGGTTTAATTACGTTAATCCCCAAACCCAATAAAGATCCACTGTTTATAGATAATTGGCGACCTATTTCATTACTGAACACCGACTACAAAATTTTTGCCTCAATTATTGCAAAACGATTAAAAAATGTTTTAGACCCTATTATTGATGAAGTCCAATCAGGAGTCATGAGAAAAAGACACATTTCAAATAATATTCGGCTTGTCTTAGATATAATTGATTATTCCTTTTTATGCCCCGATGATAGTTATATATTTTTCTTGGACTTCTATAAAGCCTTTGACACAGTAGAACATAACTTTATATTTCAAACTATTGAGAAATTTGGTTTTGGTGATTTTTTTCTGTAAAGCTGTTAGAACAATGTATTGCAAAGGCAATAGCTCTATCAGACTTAAAAATGGGACATCACCTAGATTTGAGCTGCAAAGAGGCATCCGACAGGGCTGCCCTGCCTCCCCCTATCTATTCATTTTATGTTCTCAACTTCTTTCCACCCATATTAAAAATAGTACTTTAAAAGGAATTTCAATTGCAGAAAGAGAAGTTATCCTCACTCAGCTAGCAGATGATACTACACTATTCTTAAAAGATGCCAGCCAAGTGCCAATCGCTATCAAAACAATAGAATTATTTTCAGCAGCTTCTGGACTCTGCTTAAATCTGAAGAAGTGTGAACTTTTTTCCCTTAAAGAAAGCGACACCTCCCAGATCTATGGCATCCCAATCAAAGATAAGATTACTTATCTAGGGATTACTATAATGAAAAATGAGGAGGAGAGATGCTCTGTAAACTTTAATTTGATTAATGATAAGACAAAGAAAAAGCTAAATCAGTGGCTGCAGAGGGAATTGGAATAATCGGCTTATTAAATTCAAGAATAAATCCTTATTTTTTAAGACATGGTTCAATAATAACATTATTCTAGTTTCCCAACTAATAAATGATAGTGGATCATTGATGAATTATTCTGAATTCCTTAACACGTTTGGCATTCCAGTTACCCCAAGAGAGTTTGCAATTGTTATGGATGCCATCCCATCTGGTATTTTAATTCTTTTAAAAGGGGCTGGAAAACCAGATTGTCTACCAGATTTGGACCCTAAGTTGACCTCAGTTGGTAAAATATGTTTCGCAATCACAATGAGGAATAATAATCGTAATATTCGCTCTTTATTCCAGAAAGATGTTACCAGCATACCTAATGTTGTTCCTTATTGGTCTAACTTTGTTAACAACCTGAATTGGGGGAATATATGGAACCTTCCTTACAAATATCTCCTTACGAATAAAGTAAGAGAAGTCTCTTTCAAAATCATACATAGGTATTATCCTGCTAAGCATTATCTCCTTAGGTTTAAGCTTGACATATGTGTTAACTGTTCTTTTTGTGGAATATGTCCAGAAACAATGGTACATCTGTTCTGGCAATGTCCCTATGCCATCACATTCTGGAAAGATCTGTCCCGATACATTACTGTTAATCTTATTGCTGATTTTTCTTTGTTTTGGAAAAATGTACTGTTTGGCTTCCATGATAACAAGAGTAAAAAACAGAAAGAAATATGCCTAGTTAATCTATTGATCATTTTAGGGAAATATCATATTCACAAAGCGAAATTTAGTAATTCTAAACCTTCTTTTATTGCTTTTGGTAAGGAGACGGAACAGTACATCAATTCCATCCATGATTCAAAAAATAAGAAGGCTGCTAAAACCATTCAGTTATGCTCTATCTTTAATGTATTTATTTGAAACTCCCCTGGCTCTGTTCTTTTATATATTTTTTTGTTTCTGTATTAATGACTCTATTTGTGTGTTCTTATTGTTTGTATCGTAAAGATTTAATAAAGATAAAAAATAAATAAAAAGAACTAATCAATTCTCTTTCCGGCTCATATTGCATTGGTTTTAGCGTATGTGGCTGTCACGTGATTAAGGAACGAGTCAAAAACCTGAAAGACCCGAACTATGAACTAATCAATTCTCTTTCCGGCTCAGACTGCATTGGGTTAGCGTATGGGGCTGTCATGTGATTAAGGAACGAGTCAAAAACCCGATAGACCCGAACTATGAACTAATCAATTCTCTTTCCGGCTCATATTGCATTGGTTTTAGCGTATGTGGCTGTCATGTGATTAAGGAACGAGTCAAAAACCCGATAGACCCGAACTATGAACTAATCAATTCTCTTTCCGGCTCAAGACTGCATTGCCTGACAGGTGAATCCCATCACTACTACTAGAACAGAACCTATAGAATAATGCGCATGCGCGACTGAACGAATCACTCCCCGAGACGACTCGTTCTTCCCGAGTCACATTAAAGATTTGTTCAAAATGAACAAATCGTTCAAGAACGACACATCACTATTTTGAACTCTTTCTCACAACAGACACAGAAGAGAAGACAATGATGAATAAAGTCGTTTGCAAATTTTTGGACCAAAATGTATTTTCGATGCTTCAAAAAATTCTAACTGACCCTCTGATGTCACATGGACTACTATGATGATGTTTTTCTTACCTTTATGGACATGTACAGTAGACCGTACACACAGTTTCAGTGGAGGGACTGAGAGCTCTGGGACTAAATAAAATATCTTAAACTGTGTTCCGAAGATGAACGGAGGTCTTACTGGTTTGGAACGACATGAGGGTGAGTTATTAATAACATAATTTTGATTTTTCTATGAACTAACCCTTTAACACGGCCAATTAGAGACAATTAATAATTTACATTTACATTTAATCATTTAGCAGAAGCTTTTATCCAAAGCGACTTACAAATGAGGACAATGTAACACAGCAATATAGCAATGATATAGAAAAGATAGCTTAAAAGAAAAGAGCAAGGGAGTGTTAAGGTCTTTTATATATATATATATATATATATATATATATATATATATATATATATATATATATATATATATATATATATATATATATATTAGAATTAGACTAGTGAGTGCCACAGTTAGAGGTTGATGAGTGCCACAGTTAGAGGTTTCAAATAAAGATGAAAGAGATGTCTTTTAAGCCGATTATTGAAGATGGACAAAGATGCCTAAAGAGACAATGCCAAGATCCTCTATTTTTCAATGGTGAATTTCAGGCTATTTATTGCAGCCATAAAATTAAGATTAAATATGTATTTTGGATCTGTGCTGTGGGAATAGCCAATCCTAAATAAGTAAAATGATCACGAACAATTTTAAAAGGGATGGACTTGTCTAATTGAATACCAGGAAAAATAACCAAAATGGAAGCAAATCAAAAACCTTTCTGAAGATATTAGGATCTTCAAAATTTGTTTCGATCTTGATCAAGCTCCCCTGCTGTTAACAATATTCAATCCATAAACTGTCAAGTTCAAAAGGGATACAATTTTCAGGTGATTTTCAGGTTTGATTTTTAGTTATTTTCTGTAGCCTACACCACTGCATATGAGCGAAAATATTTTACTTCTAGTTTTTCTGCTGAAATCTTGCTGAAACTGATCATTTTCCAACTCTGTTTATTAACAGAAATAGGGATATTTCTATTAAACTAATATTTAAATGAACCATTTTTGTGATATTGTGGAATTTAAAATAACTGTATGTTATTTAGTTAATTTAGTATATCTTAGAAGAATTACACAAACAACTGAAAAAGTTCATTAGCTTGCTTTCTGGCAGACCTAGTGTAATATAGAGACATGGGCAGCACTGTAATGTTTTTTTTAGCCTCACTAATCCATCAATTTAAAGCTTGAAAAGCCAAAGTTGGTTTGCAATGTACTTCGTAAAACGTGAGAAAGTGTCCAGTTTTATGATGGACCAACCACTTGGTGTCAGTAGAGCACTTCTTAATGTCACTATTTGCTCAAACACTTCTTTATGTCACAGTGCAAATTTTTGCATTACACACAATGAGGTTAAAAAGTTCATTTAGGGACCTCAGGGTGAGTTGTAATCTCATAGCTTTGAATGTGATTGAAAAAGTAAGCAGGACTTTGCGTCTTTCAGTGCACAGACAAGTAAAACCACATTTTACACAGTTTTTCTCTAGACTTTTCCATGGACCACCATCACTAACTTTTGCGGGCTATTAAGGGTCTCCGTAAGCCCGCTTGAGAAGCCCTGTGTCAAAAAACAGAGCGGAACGTTCACGCGCACACAGTTCGTGCACGGAGCCTATTGACGTAACACACGACCGAGCGTTCCGTCAGCATGCTTGTCTCATGGTGCAGCTGTAGGTAGTTCTTTTACTAATATTACTTTTTGAATGCTGTTAAAGAAATATATTCTAACAGACTGATAGATATAGATACATTTAACATATATATATTTACTATTTTCCGCGTTAACATGCATGTCACAGGTCTGTCTTAACGAT
Organism: Carassius carassius; assembly: GCF_963082965.1. Classification (NCBI taxonomy): domain Eukaryota; kingdom Metazoa; phylum Chordata; class Actinopteri; order Cypriniformes; family Cyprinidae; genus Carassius; species Carassius carassius. Next base: position 3,191,063 of record NC_081801.1, read on the forward strand.
ATAAAGCGTCAAAGTAACGTAAACATCTGGTCAAATTCATGTAATAACAGAAAAAGCTGAACAACACCTTAGTTTTTTCTCATTGTTCATTAGGTTACTTAAATAAAACCTTAGGATGTCTAAAGTTAAACTGAAGAACCATGCTGACAGTGTTAAGACTAATGGGCAGAAGAAGAAAAATAAACACGATAATGATAAAAAGACGTTTTTCTACGACACAACAACATTCAGAAATAAGAAGACGAAACCAAAAAGTGTAAAGCCAAGTGTTATGCCCCCCTCTAAAGTTGAAGAGTATTCGTGCAACTGGAAGACGTTACTCCAGGTAAGAGCAGTTATTTACCATGGTAAAATCATACTGAACTCCTGTATTACTGATTCTGAATGAGAAATGCATGCTAGCTGTTTTAACATTTGGTGTGTGTGTGTGTGTAGATTATTGCTGCGAATCCTGAAAAGGATGAAGACACAAAACAGGCAAAAACCGCAAACACTAAAGGAAAGCAGCTTCAGAAGACGCCTTCAGTTTCTAAAGACTCTCATAAACCAGATAAACCCTTCAAAAAACCTGCTTCGGAGACGTCTGGAAGAGCAGAAAAAGATGGATTTCAACAGAACGGAAAAGACTCCACCGGACACAAACAATTCAAAGCAGAGAAGAGGAAAAGAAAGGAGGAAAAAGAGAAACCAATGAACAAAAAGAAGAAAGTTGAGGAGGTGGAAATGAAAACCGCAGAGTATGTGTGTGTTTTAGTGCTGCTTCGTTTCATATGACTGTCCCGTGGAATCTTGTTTAAAAAAAAATAATTAAGTTCATATCTTACAACTCTACACATTTTTTTTCATAATTGAGAGATATGAATTCTCAATTGCAAGAAAAAAGTCAGAATTGTGAGATGGAAAAATTTGCAATTAAATGTTTTACTTTTATGAAGATAAAAAAATGCGAACTCAGAATTCATAGAAATAAGTCAAAAATGCAACATGAGTTTTGAGGTGAAAAAAGGTCTGAATCGCAAAATATGTACTCAAGATTCTGAGAGAGGAAAAAAAGTAATAATTGTGAGACATAAACTGGTCGTAAACAAAGATTTTCTCATTTTTAAACTCCCAAACTTGATCATCATTGTGTGAGGGACTCTCATGCTAAAATTTTTATTTCATGCTGTATTTTTTTTCATAAATATAAACTGTGAAACAGTAATATTATAAACGTAGAAAATATTATTTGGAATTTTTCTTACATTTTCTTCTTACTATAGTACTGTTGTTTAAGCTTTATTTGAATTCTTTCAAAATCAATTTTAAAAAGTAAAAATTGTGAAGTGTAAGCTCAAAATATGCCAAAAGTCAAAATTGGGAGTTATGAAGAATAAAGTCTGAAATGTTTGATTAAGAGTTCGATGGCGGAAACAAGCTTCTATAATGTCTTCTTTTTACACACGTGTGGTCTTAGGCCTGATATCTGGTTCGATGATGTGGACCCGGATGACATCGAGGCTGCGGTTGGGCCCGAGGCTGCAGATATCGCACGGAAGCGCAGCGGGGTGCTGAAGTCCAGTGCAGAAGTCACAGAGAGCGCGCTGGTGAAAGAGCACGCGTTTGAGGGGTGAGACACCTGCAGCTCTCTGGAAACTCAGCGCTTTTGAAGGATGTCCACTAATGGCTCTTGTCGTGATGGTGATTTCAGATTGACCCGGGCTGTTGCTATGGACTGTGAGATGGTGGGCGTCGGGTGTGATGGCGAGGACAGCATTCTAGCACGAGTCTCCATCGTCAACCACTTTGGGAAGTGCATCTATGATAAATATGTCAAACCCACGGAAAAGGTTACGGACTACCGGACGGATGTTAGCGGCATCAGACCGGCGGACATCAAAAACGGTCAGGACCCCTCATAGCAGATACGATTGATTTTCTGTATTGCATTTGAAAAATACAGTATATTTGATGAAATCGTTGTTTGCATGGATTAAGAATGGAGTAAGAAAGTATTTTCTCAGAATTCAGAAATTTCTGACACAATTTTGTCTATTTTATGTCATTTAGAATTTGCATCTTGCAAGTTTGAGTGCATATAAAAATTTCTTGCATTTTTTAAATGGAATCACAGGTTTATAACACAATACTGACTATTTCTCACAAATCTGAATTTAACATCTTGCAATTCTGACTTTTTTTCTCTCAGAATTGTGTTTATTACACAATTCTCACAGTTTTGAGTGAACATCCCAGTTCTGACTTTTTCCACAGTCAGGTTAATAACACAATTCTGACTATTTCTCACAATTCAAAATGTATATCTCTTAATTTTAGTTTTTCTCAAACTTATGTGTTGGACACAATTCTGAATGTACTTTTCACAATTTGATATGTTAATATTTCTGTTGAAATATGCATTTTGTGATGTAGACGATTAAATTAGGTAAGCCTTAAACTCAGAATTCTGAGAAAAATGACAGATTGTGAGAGAGAAATTCACAATTGTGAGATTAAGTCAATAATAAAGTCAATTACCTTTTGAATGTTTTATTCTGTGGTAGAAACAGGTGTGTTTGAGGTGATTTATTGTTCTTCATGTGATTGACAGGTGAGGACATCAAGACAGTCCAGAAAGAAGTGGCTCAGATTCTGGAAGGAAGAATATTAGTGGGACACGCCATTCACAATGACTTAAAGGTTCAGTACACACAAAAAAGGCCATTATCATGCTCCTATTGTTCTAAACCTGTATGCTTTTCTGTGGAAAAACAAACACCAGAAAAGCACCAAACCGAGCTCTATAACAGCAGACGGGATTGGAATGGCATGAGAGCGAGTAATGATAAGATACTTCTTTAACTTGATGTCCGCTTCATTTTAAACATCTCTGTCTTGTTCATAGATTTTGCTGCTGGATCATCCCAAGAAGATGATCAGAGACACACAGAAATACAAACCATTTAGGCAGAGAGTAAAGGTATTACGGGGAATCTGATATTATTATTAAGAAGCAAATATGCAGTCAGTGAATTCAAGTCATCTTAATTCTCAATGTCCTCTTGTCGTCTTCCTCAGAGCGCACGTCCTGCACTGCGGGTTTTATGCAAAGAGATTCTCAATGTTAAAGTCCAGCAGGGTGAACATTCATCTGTAAGTCTCTCATCAGCATCCAAGACAAATGAAACGCTCTTCTTTGATCAATAGAGAGTTAAAAAAAGAGCTTTTTAAAAAAAAGATCTACACCTAAATATCGTTGCGGTCTCATTTGATCAGTTTAATGTTGTGTGTGCCTCATAGGTTCAGGACGCACAGGCCACTATGAGGTTGTACACTCTGGTGAAGAAGCAGTGGGAGGCGGAGCTTAAAGCAGCCCGGGGGGGTAAATTTCAGAAGAGCCCCCGAAAACCCAAAGCTCCTAAAAACCAGAGCAAATAAACTTGGATCAGTCAGTAAAAACTCATCTCAACTCGTCATACTGAAACTGAACACGGATCTGAGCATGGAACTACTTTACTGACATGCTTTGTTCTGGAGCAATACCTTATGATGATGATGATGAAGAACTGTGTTTAATACTCATTTCTGAATGTCTCTCAGTTTGTAACAAGTCCCAGCTTCTGTTATTTGATGGAGGAGACCATCAATCCGTTCAGAATAATATCAATAAAAAAGTGTAACTGTATTATTGAGCCCTTTTTATATCAAGTAATTTAAATGTTCATTTCCCATCCTGTTCAAAATTACATGACATACATAATTATTATATCTGGAGACTTTCCATACCTTTCAGTCTGAACTGCTATTAAAGTCTCCATACTTGATGGCTCAATGTGTTGATTTATTTTCTCTTAATAACTATACAAAAATCTTAAAATCCCCCTAAAAGTCCATTTTATCCATTATAACTCATCTTTGATCATCAAAATCACATTTAGACTTGTAATTCCACTCTCTTACCTTGTTTAGTACACTGATTCATGAATATTTAAATTAGCCACGCCCCCAGCAACTCAAGGGTCATTATCTATGTTGTCAAACAGCTGAAAATGTTTTGCTAATCTTACACAAACCATGTTCTTGTGATATGCTAAGGATATGAAAAGCCCCACCCTGCAATTTGGCTCGCAGAAATGGTGTCGATTTATGAATTTGAATATTTTGTCTTTAAGCATATTAAAATTGCCAGATTACAGACATGATCGCACAATGTTAAAAACTTAGTTTTTTTTTTACCACAGGGTCTTTAAACGTAATAGATAAATCATAGTTTAGATATTAGAAACTGTTACATAGAAACAGAACAAGCATGCAAGGAGGTCAGAGACAAATGTCTTTATTTAGCTCATGGAAAAACAGAAATAAGAACGTTTTTACACATCGCAAAGTCAGTTAGTTACATGTCACTGATCCAACACAAATACACAGAGGGACAAGATCACTGCTAAACAGCTAATGACAATGAAGTTTAGGCTGTGCCAAAAAACTTTAAAAATATCGAACCTTTTTTCAGCCAGTAATGTTGTGTTTGTGAGATACAGAGGTGTTTAGTTATGTTTTCACATTCAGGAGATGACAAAGCTAGAGTTTCAGCTTTGCTTCCAAATGCTAATGATAAATAAGTTAATTCTGCAACATGTCTATGTGCACAAGAGATTTGAGCTGGTTTGTGTGCTGGTGAAGTATTGATTGAACTAGTTTACAAGCCTCAGATGTGTTATTGGACAATTTTACCGGCTGAACATTTCATGCAAGATTTTGTCTTACACTTTAAAAATTTTTGAAAAGTTTAGTGAAAGTATTTCATAAAACCATGTGAGTATCTAAAAGGATGAATCTCACAAACATGCTCAGGTCACATTTATATGGAAACCTGATTCTGCCATGAGACTTTTTTTTCTGACAATTTAGAATTTGTTTTTTATTCTGATTAATTTATTGCCATTTGTTTTCTCATGATTTTTTTCCTTGCAATAAAATTACTTCTCACAATTTTTTTCCCCACAGAATACAAATTATTAAAGGTAATTGTGACTGTAGTGGAAACGGTTCAATACATTTCACCCTAAAACCAAAAAAAAAATTATAATAATGTTTATTTTACATTTTGAAAATGCACTTCATGTCAGCATTACAACGTAATGACGATTAAGCAAATCATTTTAAGATTCCAACCATGATTTATTTGCATTCTAAGTTTTATTCTTGCAGTACAATTGTTGTATTTAAACTGACATAAATGTGCTTAATTGTCATGAAAAAATCACTTGTGATTGAAATATGATCCAGACGTACTTGACAGAGTTCATGAAATTCTCCCTCACAGACAAAAGCCAGTAACAGTGTAAACACTAAGGTAAGAACTTGACCTCTGACCTCCACATTAGTTCTTTTATCTTGTAGTTTGTACCGTTGGCTTCCATACCATCGCTCAGTGCTGAGACTGGCTCAGAAAGATACAGAAACAAACAACATGTCACTTTCATTCCAGAAAAAAGAAGCCCTTCTTCAGTGCAGGAAGAGACTCGGCTTTAGAGGAAAGATCGAAACAAACACAGGTTCCTGGAGATGGAACGTAATGTTAAACCACTTGAAATGCACTTCATCATTCAGTAAAACACTCACACGAGCTTCTAAACAGACTTCAGTCAGGGCAGCGTCATATTTCCTTTCTGACAGGAGTGAAAATGAGGCTGTGAGGTACTGAAGTACAGCTTCAATAGATTTTACTGCTCTTTAGCAACGAATCGATTGTTTAGCTGATGATACGTCTTTGCACATAAACGTTCATGATCTAGGACTTTTATACAGTGCTTGCTGTTGTAAAGAGTGTAAAAGTCTGTCCCTCACAGCCTCGTTTTCATCCGTTAAATTTAATATGGCGTCCAACCTGATTAACGAGCGTAGATCAGACTCTCAAATAACAAACAAAGAAAGTGACTGCGAGATTTTAGAGCAGCGTATAACAAAATGACATTCCACCGTTTTTTATGAACACCAAACATGCTGCAGCAAAGGATTCTGGGTAAAGGCTTATTAGAGGTACAAATAGATAGGCACAAACACACTTAGTTTTAATCCCTGCAGAGGTCCTGGAATCAATTAAACACGTTTTGTTAACATGCCTACACATTAAAATACAAATAGGTTTGTTCTTTTACAAGATTTACCAGTCACAAATGTTTTTGGAACAAAGAATTCTGGGAGAAAATGCCAATGGCCAAAAATTCCAATTCCCTGCGCAGTCACTGAAGTTTTTTATAAAGAAGGATGAAAATAAAATAAATACTTAAAACAAATGTGCATGAGAGCACAGCTGAAACAATTCACTTAAAACCTATTTTATTAAATAAATCCCACACTAACAACCAGAGAACTGCTTTGTGCTGACTGACTCACGCTGTCAGAGGTCAAAGGTTAGCTTAAATACATCCCAACAAACTGTGACAGGTAAAGCGTCTAGTTACGTGAAGGGAAAGAGAGGGAAAGAACGTAACGGAGGTAGAGGAGGTGAAGAGAGGAGCTTCACGGCACTGAAGCATCTGTCGGTTTCTCTTCGTCGCCCTGTTTTTGATGCTGCAATCGGGCGTAGCTCACCGCGTCACCTCTAAAACACAGAAAGAGCACAAACCTCCATCAGATCGTCAATAATGGCAAAATGTATAAGGTTACTCAGTGAAGAAATGCTTTTTTCTGTGAGCAAGTGAATGCAAAAATGCCCTCACTTCTTTCCCAGTGATGCGAGTCCATACAGCACTCCTGTAGAAAATGCAATGGCGTTCCCAAACAGAGTTGTGATGGAAAAACTCAGAAAGACGGGAAACAACGCCATCCTGAAGGGACAGAGAGAAATCAGCGTTAATTCTGATCCAAGAGATAAAAAACACATTACAATAAATAATAAACTACCGTTTCAAGGTTTGGGGATGTGTTTATTTTTATTAGGAAATTAGTATTTTATTAAGCAAGGCTGCATTAAATTGATCAGAAATTACGGTAAAGATATTTATGATGTTAAAAAAACGTTTCCACAAAAATACGCAAAGCAGCACAACTGATGTCAACATTGATAATAATAATCAGAAATGTTTCTTGAGCAGCAAATCAGCATATTCTGATTTCTGAAGATCATGTGACACTGAAGACTGGAGGAATGATGCTGTGATGATAATTTTACACAGTTACACCTGTTGTGTACAGATTTCTCCTAGAAGACAAAAACAGCTCAGTGGACGCTTTAGCTTTCAGAGCTGCTGTGTGTCCTCTGGATGAAGACCACTTCTTGTTTCATAGTAAATCTGTATTAGTTAGTCAATAGCATTGTCTATCCAGTGAAGGGAACAGCTGTGAGCTGCACTCACCCGCAGTAAAACAGTGCTTTCTGCCAGGGCTTCAGACGGTCCGCACGCGCCGCAATGGCATTTGCAAACTCAACGAACTGACAGCAGAAGGGCACCTCACACAGGAACAACACACACGCCGTCAACCTGAGGGAAAAAGAGAGATAGTTCACCTTCTGAATGGTTAGGATACCACATTAAAGAACACTGAATGAATGAACTGAAACGTAATTTCTTACACCATCCAAACTCCAGCCGCGATGTTTAATGGATTCACCGTCACGCAGTTCCAGATGCCCATTGATGCACATGCTACAAAAAGACAGAAATGTGTTATGTTTTTGAGAATAACATCTATATTTGTCATCTAAACAATAAAAACATTGATTGGTGGGAGATCAAAATGGGGTTGTCCGGTAACAGTTATGATAACCCCAAAATGACCAAATATTTTCCCATATAGCCCATGATTTCCCAAGCTAATAATGAATAAAATAATAATAAAATAAAAACTGTGGTATGAAGGTGCTAAGGGTTTATGGAAAAACTATAATAATAAAAACATAAAAATATAATTAAACAAAATAAATTAATTGATTAAACAAAATGTTAATATAAAAATATCACTTGATTTAAAATTTAAATAAAATTATTTTTAAATAAACACAATCAATCCAACGTTTAATAAAAAAGATTAAATATTTAATTAGTTTACCTTCAAATAATGTGACCATTAATCAATATCAGAGAACTATGAATATGCAATTGTGTTGTACAATTATTGAAATATTAACTAAACAAAATATAATAAATAAATATATTTATTACTAATATGATTAAACACTTACAATACAGTGGTCAGGATCAACATTCACAATCCTGTTTTATGCTAAAGATTAATCTCCGGGTTGTAATGTAGGTTTCAGATCAGTACCTGAGCATGTAGGTTTATTTAATGTCTGCTTCAGGAACTTGTTATACTTGTTGTTTAGAAACAGAACAATCAGAAACCCACAGGAGAGAGCAGCTGGATGACTGGAAGGAATGCAAGCGTTTGTTAGGTTTGATGAGCAGCTGCTTCTGTCATCTGTGTCTCAGCAAATGTAGAAGAGAACAGAGAGCTATTGATGCCAGCTGACACACACACACACACACACACACACACAGATTACTGCTGGTACAACAGTGTGTGTGTGTGTGTTCAGATCTAGTGTTAGCACAATCTTTGTGTCTAATGAATAATACCGAACAGAAGTGATTAAGTGTATCGCCCTGCAGCTAAATCACTCAATATCAGAATACAGTCAGAGACAGACAGGATGTGTTTCCACTGGAGAAGCGGTTTTAAACTGGGGTCTGTAAAAATTATTTTATTTGTTATTTATAAATATTTCATAATTAGAAATAAGATTAAAATTAATGTTGGATATATATATGTATATATATTTAGGTCTATAGTACTGTTAGATTGATCCATAAAAAATAAAACACACACACACACACACAAATATACATATATATAAAATTTATATAAATAAAAAAATATATAACAAATTATATATATATATATATATATATATATATATAAATAATTGTATTTTTTTAAGGATCAATCTAACAGTACTATAGACCTAAATATATATATATATTTGTGTATTTTAATCTTATTTCTAGTAATACAAACAAATGATAAAAATATGTTTTAAATAAATAAATTATTAACATGAATATGTTAATAAATAATAAATCTAAAAGTACTATAATGAGTAGAAAAAACAATGTAAAATACGTAAAATAATGAGAAAAAAACTAAAACTCAGAAATTTAACTTTTAAAATTTTTATTTTTAGATATATTTATAGTATTTATTTTTCACAGTATAAACAAGAAACTAAATAGATGGCTGTTAAAAGGTAGGATGAAGATCGTATTTGGGGGTCTAAAGCCCCTAAAGGATTGAAAACCCCTGCACTAGAAAGAGAAAGAGTGTGTTAATCATAACACATGATGATCCCTAACAAAAGACACAACAGAACAAAAGGATGAGAAAGAAAAGAGCAGGAGAAGAGAAAGTTGCAGTTGCTATGACACCTGTGTTACCATGACAGTGTCTACAAAAAGAGCTCACACAATCCACTCCAGCATCTCAGAGTTTATCTCATCATATTTCTCTCTACACGATGGATTAAATGTGCTTTAATCACTATATGTGATCCGCACTTTAATATATAATACTGAATTATATTCATATACCAATACATCTGCATGGTACTCCAAGAATACTACGGTATAACCCTGGAACCATAACTATGGTACTTATACGTAGGTGTTGATTCTCCATGACAGAATTTCTATGCGTTTTCTATGAGAGTCACTGTCTGAAGGTGATTGATTGATTGATTAGACATGTGTTTGTTGAAAGCAGTCATCTGATCGAATGTATTGATTAACAGAGTGAGACAAAATGATGAGCATATGTTGGTCTATATGATATTGGGATAGATAATAATCAATAATATGGTTCACCTATATTATATCATGCAGGTTTTTTTTTGGGGGGGGGGGGGGGTCTGTGGAAAAGTTGTGAGAAAATCAAATATAAAATAAAATAAAAACCTAATAAATAAAGAAATATGCATGCTTGATTAAAATAAACAAATAGATCAAAATAAAAATGAAATGTTTTTTTATTTAAATAAATGAGTGGGAGTAAATTAAATTAATAGATTAAAATTAATGTATAAACTGATTTAAATAAGATTCAAATACAATAATATAAAAATTAAAATAATACAAATATTATATATATATATATATATATATATATATATATATATATATATATATATATATATATATATATATATATATATATATATATGTGTGTGTGTGTGTGTGTGTGTGTGTATGTATAATTTTTACATGATCTTTGGTTAATTTGATATGCTTTAGTCAAGGATGTGAAAACACTAGAAGTCCAGCACATGTCATGTGACTGTGTTGTTGGGTGTAAGACAGTATCCTTGTTGGCAAGGTTTCAAATACCATCACACACGGACACACCTGTCTATTCTGCATTGTACAGCCATATGACCACAATCACGTGTGATGATACTCACATATGCCACCCAAGACACCGGCCAGTTTGCAGATCCAGCGGTACCACCAGGACATGCCATCGTCATCTGTGCCGGTTTTAGTTGGAGCTGCCCCTTCCTCCGAGCTCATTTTCCACCGTTAAATTATTCAGACTCCCGGTGTCTAACTAATAACTCACCGGCAGCTGTAGTACCAGCGGCGGCCTGAGGGAGTCGCTTTTTCCCCGACGAGAACAATGGCTTGAAAGTATAGCCGATTGTAATGTGTGCTGAATAAACAAATTGCGTGATAAAGTTATCAAACAATCGGCATTCCAAAATATCACTGAAAATAAAATATATTTTAAAATCATCCAAGTTAAAAAAATAATAATTCTGAAAGGACTCTGTTGTAGCGTTATTTATCTGGTCACATTATGGTGTTACAGAGGCAGAAGGCAGCCAGAAACACATCAGAATATAATCCAAACCTCTCAGAATCGCTGTCGAATTTCGTCTTCGAGTCTAAACTGGCCGCTGAATCGGTGTCCTCAAGAGTGAAATAATCCTCTGGGTAATGTCACTTTAATTTAGTAGAGCTCTTGCTCCTGTTGTCTTGGAGGTTCCCCTTGTCTGCGTTGCATTGTGGGTGGAGCCAATAATGCGTCAATACGCACACGGAGCGTCAGACGCATCAAACGCAAAAGCATTCGCGCACAGATAGTATGTGTTTTGATACATTTTAAATACAGTCTTATAATACTTTTAATATCGCCTACTACTCCTGCTGCTACTATTACTAATTATTATTATTAGTAGATTGAAAAATATATTAAAGGTGTATGGTAAACACTACTACTACAAGATTATGAGATCGAGTCACAACCAAACTGTTAAAGAAAGGGGAAAAACATACCCATATCTACCCATCCTGTTGTATAATGTTATTGTTCTCTTATTAATAAAGATGTTAAGATAAAGAAATGTTAAATTAAAATAAATAAATATGAATTTTGATTTAAATACATAATTATTTTGTTCTATTCTGTTGTATAATGTAATTGTTCTCTGATTTATTAAATAAATAAATAAATAAATAAATAAAAGCCCAATCAGAAAAAAATGCTGACGTCAGCGACTCGAACCATCGCGATATTTTGTGGTTTGGCGTTAGCACAGATCTCCAAAACATATGTCGGCCTTCATCCTGTATTTACTCAATGTGACGTCATTTACAGATCTACACATCAAACGAGAGGATCAGCGGCTGTGTGAAGTTTGTTGACAGGTGTCTCTGCGCTACACGAAGCCGAGCCTCGCGCAGGGACCAGCAGCATACTCTGAACCGGACAGACAGGAGAACATGAGCTTCTTATTGTGAGTCTGACTCTGTGATTTAGATTAATGTTTAAAGATAATCATCAGTTTACTCCTTTAGCTCGTCTTGCTAAAGAGCTTGTTTAATTTTTTAACCGAATTGACCTCAGTTCTGCGCGTGCATATCGTTAAATGTGCCAGTATTTCAACGTGACAGCTTCATTAAAAATAGGCATTTTTCATGCAAATGCTTCATGATCGAGATCAGCCAAATTCTCACATTTGCCCCGGTTTCTTGGCTCTCTGACTGGAAGGGGGGCAGATCTTATGTAATGCATGTTTGTTTCACACTGTGCTGCTCAAAAAGCACATTGTGTGTCACTTTGTATCAGAGAGTTGCCTGGTGTGCAAAGCCTGTGATGCATCCAAAGTTGAAAATCTTCTGAACACAGGCTGAACTGTATGCTGAGAAACTGAGCTATTGATGAAACTGCATGAAATTCAATTGTAAACAGGCAGTGCAACTGTCATGAATTACTTTTTAAACGACATAAAGATGTTTTTATCCACCCAGAATGCTGATTAATTCAGTTTAACAGCCTTGCATCATTCTAATCGCATCATTTCGGGAGGGAACAGGGCGTATTTGCTTTCTCTGTAATTACTTTAAAGAACACGTTTGCATCTTACAAGAGGAAGAGAGTGAGAAATTTAAAATGCAGAAAATCTGATTCTGTAATCTGAAGTCTTGGCTGGAGTTGTTTGTTATGATGCATCATTGTGAAATTTACTGATAAGGTTGTCTAGAACCATTAGAGAAGTCCGTCACAAGGAAACCACCCTCCTCAAAACAGCTGAGAATGATTTCATTTGGAAACTATTGTGAAGTGCTTGTGATGGTTCACCGGAAGCATGTGATTTAGGAGAAGTCCAGAACAAACGCAGACATGTGATGTCATTTGAATGATGTTTTTGAAGCTGAATTGAAAAATGTAGAGTGGCGTGCGTATTCCTTTGATTGGAACCGGATGGACTGCATGTCTGTGTCTGAAGATTTGCTTTGTAAATCAGATGAGAAATATGTAAAAAATCTGACATTATAACACACACATGTGCTTCTAACAATCCTAACTAGGCAGTGTTTCGTAAAGACTATTTTGACGTTCTTTAAAGAAATGAAGGTAAATGTTCTCAACCAACTCAAGAGTCCAAACAGATGATTAAAACATCACAATAATTACTTCTGGATTATTGTGATGTTTTTATCAGCTGTTTGCACTCTCATTCTGACGGCACCCATTCACAGCCATTGGTGAGCAAGTGATGGAATTCTACAGTACATTTCTCCAAATCTGTCCATCTTGTATGGCATGAGGGTGAGCAAATGTCTGGCAAGTTTTCGTTTCTGGGTGAACTTTTCCCTTTAAGTGTGTTTTGTGTTCCATCTCCTCCAGCGGGAATCGTTCATCTAAGACGTTTAAGCCGAAGAAGAATATTCCTGAAGGTTCCCATCAGTATGATCTGCTCAAACATGCTGAAGCCACGCTGGGCAGTGGGAACCTGCGGATGGCCGTCATGCTTCCTGACGGAGAAGATCTGAATGAATGGGTGGCCGTCAACAGTAAGAACCAAGAGTGACATCGTATTTACTAATCATCCCCACACCCACAAACTGATTCATTTGTTCTGTTTCTGGAGTGTTTAGTGATTGCAGATGGTTTTCTTGTTTCTCTCTATGTGTTCACTTGCTTTTCTCATTTCCTTCCTAACAACTTTGACCCCTGACCTATTGATGAAACCAAACCAAATCATTCCCAAGAGACACTGTGTCCATTGCAAAATTACTAACACACCTCCCCCAACATGCACACACTTCTAGTTCATCTTTGGCAATTTATAAAATTTGTCAAAAATGAGTATAACCGTCATTGTGGAAAGTTTTAAAGATTAATATGGCTTTCACGATTGTTTTAGTATCTCACTTGTCTTTCTAATGACATCAGCACAGAAATAAAACCTAATGTTCATGTGCTCCCAAACAGCTTTCCACATTAATACTATATTAAAATTATAGATTTGTGTAGACTCAAAATTCTAAAACATGTAGGTTTAAATGAAACAAACTATTTAATATGTGGTTATGTCTGTCCTCACTCTGTTTAATAATAATGGTGTTAAATATTTCTGTTTGGTTGTTTCTGCAGCGGTGGATTTCTTTAACCAGATTAACATGCTTTACGGCACCATCACGGATTTCTGCTCGGAGGACAGCTGCCCGGTCATGTCTGCAGGACCAAAGTGAGTGTGTTTGGACGGTGAGGAATGAATGATTGTGTTTCTGCATCACTCATCTCTTTCCCTTTAGATACGAGTATCACTGGGCAGATGGGACCAACATTAAGAAGCCTATAAAGTGCTCGGCTCCCAAGTACATTGATTATCTGATGACGTGGGTTCAAGACCAGCTGGATGATGAGACCCTGTTTCCTTCTAAAATAGGTTCCTGCTGCAGAGATATTGTAGTTTCATTGAGATACTAATAAAAAATATATTGTGTATATTAATCTCATCTGTCTCACCTGTCCAGGTGTTCCCTTCCCCAAGAACTTCATGTCTGTGGCCAAGACCATCCTGAAGCGTTTGTTCAGAGTTTATGCTCATATATATCATCAACACTTTGACGCGGTCATGCAGCTTCAGGAGGAAGCCCACCTCAACACGTCTTTCAAACACTTCATCTTCTTTGTACAGGTGCTGTCACTGCTTTATGAATGTCTTTAAAAGTGCATGCACAAGCAGTAAACCACAAGAGGTATTTCAGAGTCCCTAAAACATGGCCTAAAGTGCCTTATATCTGTTATTATAATGACAGCAATAGCAATCTGATAAAAGATAGCAGTTAATAATCAATTGTAGGCTTCTTACAGTTGTCAAGCAACTTGCTGAATTTAATATAGTATTCAAATGATATGGGATGAGTAGTTTGTGTATATTGTCTGTAATAATTGGCTCTGAACTAGTCCAGTTATTGTAGAGCTATCAGTATTGTATAGCTATCTGAAAAAAGGTTTTGGGATGCTCATAAATTTGTGTTTTAGCTGTTGCATTGCTCATCTAACTAATTTAAAATTAACTCTTAACTGAAACAATTGGAAGAAATTAACACTTTTATTTGTGATGGATGCATTAAACTGAAAAGTGACCGTAAAGACATTTATATTGTTACAAAAGATTTATTTAAATAAATGCTGCTTGGTTTCCGTAATAATATAAAGCAGCACAACTGTTTTCAACATTGATAATAATAATAAATGTCTCTTGAGCAGTAAATCAGCATATTAGAATGATTTCTGAAGAATCATGTGACTGGAGATGCTGGAAATCCAGCTGTGCATCACAGAAATAAGTTACATTTTACAATATATTCAAACAGAACATGGTTATTTTAGATTGTAATAATATTTGACAATATCACTGCTTTTAATGTGTTTTTGATCAAATAAGTACAGCCTCGGTGAGCAAAAGAGACTACAAAAACAAAACAAATTCTTACCAATTCTAAACGTATGAACTAGATGTTCTTGAATTTTAAATGAATGTAATAAATTATTTTGTACATTTTTAGGAGTTTAACTTGATCGACCGCAAGGAGCTGGTGCCTCTTCAAGATCTCATTGAGAAACTCACAACAAAAGACAGATAAATTTAGATAAGGAGGAGAACAGAAGTTTACCATGAAGAACCCATGATCCTGCTCTCTCTTCTGACTCTCGTTTCTATCTTTTGCTCTGTACAGATGATTTTAACCCCACAGCACTGCTAGGAGAAGTGAAGGAACGGCACAATACTAATATTTCTAAATGCATCAAACCTGATTTTTGGCATTTGATGATAAAATTATGCCTGGATGAAATGGTTACATATGATTTTAAGTCACATTATTGCTTGAGTTCGGTCACTGAAAGTGAGGGATTTTAGCCTTTGAGAATTGACTCCAGTGATCGGGTTTGGTGCCTGTGTTAAAGCAATGAATGCTTTCTTTGACCAGTGTGAATGTTAAAGTGCGTTTAATTCTTCAGTTCTGTAACGCTGACAGCAAAAAGATGGAGTTAAATAGTTTAAGTCAGTTTTCCTATGCAATAATGATCTTGTTATTTGTCCTCACTGATGTTAATGGGAAAAATTTGTAGTTTGAAGGTCATATCAGAGCAGGTGTATTGACTATATATTTTGTATTTAATATTGGTCACTTTGAAGTATTTTAGCCAGGTTTTAAATAATAAATATGAAGTGTGCATGCTGGAATTGCTACTTTGTTGGACACAGATGGCTGATGGGAAGTGTTAGCCTTGCATTTATATCTTATGCCATACGTCAAAAAGACGAAAATAAATTAATGAAAACCGCTCAGAGTATTTGATAAGATATTTGTTTTGCACAAGTTTTTTGTGAAGCATTGAATTCTTGCAACTGGGTTACCAGACTTTTCTTAAATATTTAAACCTGTTGAATTATTAAAGCATTTTAGTTGTACCCATATGAAATATACTTACTCATACAGTCACTACAGTTCTGAAATATTCAGTACGTTGATGAATTTAGCTTTATTGTTTGGTTGTATTATGTGAAGGTTAAAAATATTCAGCTTTCGGTTCTGAAGTGAATGATTGTGGGCTTTTCTTCTCTACCTCCATTCTAAACTTTTTTTCCATCTCCGTTCTTCTATTAACACTTTATAGTTGTTTAAAAATCCTTAAGTTTACGTTCCTTTGGACATTTTGATGTTATTCATGTTGTTTCACGAATGTAATAGTTTTACTTCTAGTGGTTTGGACTATGCCATAGTGTAAAAGTGCCAACCGCTGATTAATATCAGATAGATGTGAAGTATTTATAATGCTTTTTTGTCACTGAAATTAGAATATATTTTCCCTGAACTGTAAAATAATTACGGTAGATTAAATATGTAAATACATGGATATGATTTCCTGATAATAATAAAATCACTAACCGATGGTATTTTTGCTGTACATAAAGCAAATAAAACCCTTCTCTTAACATTTTATGTATGTGTATGTTTTATATTTATATATTTTCTACATGTGTGCGTAAAATGAAACGACTATTTACAGTTAAAGTAACGGTTTAATATTGTTTATTGTTTTTATAAATTACTATATATATATATATATATATATATATATATATATATATATATATATATATATATATATATATATATATATATTTTTTTTTTTTTTTACAGCCATTCGTTCTCATGTGAATTGTTTTTAAAGTAATGATAATGAAGTGAAAAAACATGAAGTGGTGTTGTGTTTTTAAAGCACAAGCGGTTTGAGAGCAGCTGTTTCCGGTGGGAGGAGCTTAAAGTTTAAGCGCCAGAATTTGATGTCCCGCTTGTTTCTCTGCTAACTGACTGTAACTGTACAGAGTGTTATTGTACATTTCTGCAATATTACAAGAAGATAAAATGTCTCCCACTGCCAAAAGAGTCTGTCCCAATCCTCTGAACGACAGCCTGGAGAAAAGACTGAAACGCATCTCCATTGAAGGAAACATTGGTAAGTCATTCGTTGTTTTTTGTCAGTGACGTATTGTAAGCATATTTCATAGCTGGACATAACCATTGAATGCCACAAATCCAGCTTTTATACGTTTATAATTGCTTTTCAAAGAGATTTATGCTAATACGATTACTGTTCTGACTTCTATGAAGAAAATAAATATTTATTAACGTGTGTGTATATATGACGACCTTGACGTTGACGAACATTTCCTCTTATGATTCATGATTTTTTTATTTATAATTTTTTTGTGCAAATATTTTTTTTAATGCGTATTTAAAAAATATTTGTTTTAATACATACTTTGTATATTAAGAGCTTGCATTTTGCTTTTTAAAATCTAAAAATAATGTCAGAAAATAGCGGAAGTTGGCTTGTCAATAGTCTTAAAACATCACGTATCCTGCTAAACGGCTTTTTCCTGCTTTTTTTTACTATTGTGGAAGAACTTTCTATCGTTAATTCTTGTAATGTTTATTAACGTGTTTAAATATGATTTCCCTGTTCTAGCCGCGGGTAAATCCACTTTTGTTCGCCTGCTGGAGGAGTATGATCGAGAATGGGAGGTAGTACCGGAACCCATCGCTAGATGGTGCAATGTACAAACTCACCACAACGAGCACGAGGTACAGTCAAAAATACTGTAAACATAACCAGTATACACATTTTGTATTGTAATATAAAAAGCTATAATTCTTTACGACTGCCTAAAATGTATACAAAATAATAATTCACTTATAAAATGTCAAACCAAGTGGTATTTATTTTAAAGAAAGTTAGCGCAAACAACCTTTTCAAGCACTTCTCTGTTGAAAGTAATTCCCAGCATGGCTCATTTCTGAGTGCAGATGGCACTTGCTTTGATGTTTTGTTACTCAAACACAAGTATCAATATTTTTGTGGTCAGTCACTGTTCGCTACATGTTTACAGCATTGTCTGAGTATAATAAGCAGGCCTGTAATCCAGCGCTGGCTCTGGCAAACACTGTTGTTCTCTGGGAATTAGCAGATGGTTTAGTCCTCAACAGATGAGCACATCAGAGCAGCTGCTTCACACATACTACTGAGAAATACACTGGTTGATCAATTAAACCTTAATTGGAGGTCATGTTTCCTGGAGGAGAGCCCTTGTCTCTTTTTTTAAATGTGTCAAGAGGCTGGTCTTTATGTCTATGATGAAACATGTCACGGTCCCCTTGTCCCCATCAATATTCAATGCCTAACAAATGTAGACCAATATAACGTGCCTGTGTTTCGTTCAGGAGTTGACCACGTCTCAGAAGAGTGGAGGAAACGTGTTGCAGATGATGTACGAGAAGCCCGAGCGCTGGGCTTACACCTTCCAGAGCTACGCCTGCATGAGCCGCGTCCGCTCGCAGATTACATCCACCAACGGAAAACTGCGAGAGGCAGAGAATCCTGTGCAGTTCTTCGAACGATCCGTATACAGCGACAGGTAGATTGCACCTGGTATTAATAACTGTTAGCATCTGAAATGCATCTCCTCCTTTCGTTGAAGAAGGGTCTATGATTTTTATACATCTGTCATTATGGCACAAAGTCATATATAAAAATATAAAAAAGTCTTTAAAAAAAAAATAGAAATATTAACTAATCGGCTTACTTTAATCACTTTGATTGGTGTGTTGCAGGTACATCTTCGCCTCTAACCTCTATGAAAGTGAGTGTGTGAATGAAACCGAGTGGGCAATCTATCAGGACTGGCACAGCTGGCTGCATAAGCAGTTTGGGAAGCACATTGAGCTGGACGGCATCATTTACCTACGGGCAAAACCAGAAGTATGAGCACAAACCCAGATGGGGCCTTTAAACAGATTCTGCTGTGCTGTGAACGAGTAAACAAGGCGATTTTGTGTTACAGAGGTGTTTGGAGCGATTGCATTTGAGAGGAAGAGACGAAGAACAGGGAATTCCTCTGGAATATCTGGAGAAACTCCACTATAAACATGAAAGCTGGTTACAGCACAGGACCATGAGGTAACACACACACACACACACCAGCCATTATAATGTCTTCGCTCATATAAGTACCAAACTATCACTATGTTTGACATCCTTATAAAAAAGTTATTTATATAAATTTATATAAATGTGAATAAATTATTATACATTTATTTTATTTATTAATAAATATTATGATAAATATATTTATATGTAACATATTTTAAAACAAAAACTATATTTATTTATATATATACACACACATACATATATTAATTTACATTAAGATATTAGATAGAGAGATTATTATAGATTATTGTTATAATTATTATAGGTTATTTAATTTTTATTTAATTTATTAGTTTACATTTAGATGTTTAATATAAACCTTTTAAGAATGTAAAATGTAGCTGATGATAAAGAAAATATATTATTGAAAAATATATCCTTAAAGTAAAAAATAATACATTTTATTAATTTAAATTTAGATTTTTTGTTACCTTAAAATTTACTTAAAAATTTGTTTTTACTTTAAAATATGTAAATATAAAGTAATTTACATTAAACTGATATATGTATATGTATGTATGTGTGTGTGTGTGTGTGTGTATATATATATATATATATATATATATATATATATATATATAAGTAAATAATACATCTTTTTTTATTTATGTTTAGATGTTATTATATATTATATAAAAGGATGTAAAATGTAGTAAGAAAAAAAAAGTATTTAAATGAATTAATTATTGCAAATATATAAATTGTGCACCCCCATTTTGTGTGTGTGTGTGTGTGTGTTTGTGTGTGTGTGTGTGTGTGTGTGCAGTATGGAGTTTGAGTATCTGAATGAAGTGCCGGTTCTTACCCTGGATGTCAATGATGAATTTAAAGACAACAAGATCAAGTGTGATGATATGATCGAGAAGGTATGACACTGACAGTAAAAAAAAAAAAAAAAAGTGAATTCTTTTTTTTTTTTTGCTTACCCTCATTATGTTTGCTGATTCTTGGAATGACATGAGGGTGTGTAAATGAAGAATTTAAATTTTTGCATTAAGTTAATCTAGCATATCATCCAGCGCATGTGTTGAGTTTGTCAAAAGTGGCGGAACTAAAGTCGCATCTTATGATGAGGGTGCAATACAGGGACCATTATATACTCTAGAAATTTTTGTTATGCATGGTTTATACTTCAGACACACGTTGTAGCTTCATACATATTATACCCAATGTGGAAGACACACTTTTATTTGCATGCACATGGAAACTTATACAGTGCAGTAATAAATGTATTAAATTGAAATATGAGGACAGTTTCAGTTTAAAAGTTGATTTAATATTTGTTTTTGTATTCCCAGGTGAAAGAATTTCTGAGCACCCTGTGATTACGACAAGAAAAGGTGCATGGTGGCCAGAATAATTTAACTTTTTTTGTTTGTTTACTTTATAAAACTATGAACTTTTTTGTGTGTGAAAATATGAAAGTAGTGTCCATTTTGTGCTTATCAATGTTTCTGTAATTTAAATTTGTTTACTTTTGAATTAAATAATAATAAAAAAGACCAATATTTCTTTTGAAGAACAAATATAAGTCCTCTGCTCACCATTTGATCAAAAATACAGTAAAATCAGAAGTACTGTGAAATAATATTACGATTTAAAATAACTGTTTTCTGTTAATATATTGTAAAATGTAATTTATTCCTGTGATCAAAGCTGAATTTTCAGCATCATTACTCCAGTCTTCAGTGTCACATGATCCTTCAGAAATCATTATAATAATATGTTGACAGTGTTGAAAACAGCAGTCCTGCTTCATATTTTTGTGGAAACTGACATTTTTCAGGATTTTTTTTATGAGTTTAAAGTTTGAAAGAACAGCTTTGTTGTTGTTGTTGATAGAAATCATTTGTAACATTATAAATGCCTTTACTGTCACTTTTGATCAATTTAATGCATCGTTGCTGAATAAAAATATATAGAGATTTGGTCTCTCTGATCCCAACTTTTGAATGATAGTGTGTATATATATATATATATATATATATATATATATATATATATATATATATATTCAACAATTGTGCTTTAATCAAAGCATCCTTTGTGTGTCTTTAAAGGACTAGTTTACCCAAAATCAGCTGAATCATCATTTACCTCCCCTCATGTCGTTTCAAGCCCGTATGCTGGAGCTGCATGACGCATGAGGGAGAGTGAACACGAAGAGTTTTGGGGAAAGCTGCTGTAAATGCGCGCAGGTGTGTGCTGATATTCCTGAACGGCCAGTTGGTGGCGTAGTTCTACAGCGCTTTAGAAACAAAACAAGAAACTTCTGCTATTGAATCTTAAGTTATCAATTCATGACTAGAGAATTCTAAAGAACTGAGTTATTCACTACCATTACTCGTGATGTTTAAGTACATAACTTTTTCATGAGACATGTAAAACTCGAAATGGATGACATTCCTGGAGTTTTCCTAAATGATTTGGAACATTCTACTAAATGTTGAATAAGTCTACACTACAGAATAATTGTATCTGCAATTACCAGGTGCTCAAGAATCATGTTTATCTTTAAGGGTTTCATGGATATGTAAATGTAATCAAAGCAATAAAGGAAAAGTCATAGTATTTCTGATAGATAGAATGTTATGATAGAACATTCTATCTTCTGATAGAAGATATGTTATTGATTCCATTTACATACTTAAATTCATATTACTACATATTAAAGATTAAAGTCATGTTACGCAGCATAAAACAAAACAAATGACCCTTTCAAACATAATTTTGACAATTTCATGCTTCACCTTATCGAAATGTGCTTTAAGATTATATATATATATATATATATATATATATATATATATATATATGTATATATATGTATAATATTTGTTATGGGTGTATTAATGTAAACACAGGCTATATATTGCTTGCTAAAGGTATGTTACACTGCATTAAAGTATCTTTTATGACACTTAAGCGTATTTGTTTGAATGTTTATATTGCAGAGACCTAACTCTGAGCTGCAGTATTTTTCAGATGTATTCAGACTCCACTCGTGTGTTTCGGTGCGGATGCTGGTATTCACTGTTGCATCTTACATGTTGTCCTCTCGTGTCTCATCCTCCCACTGCTGCGTCACGCTCGAGGAGGGCGAGATCTTTAAATATGGAACAAGACTCAAGACGAGCGCGACGCGGGCAACGTGGAGCGTGTTTCTTCGGCACGGAGAGAGTTCGTGAGCCTGTTGCGTTCTGACTGCTGGAGTGACTGAGTGTACTGTAGTTACTAGAAGCAGCAGCGAATTATCTCTGGCTCCAGATAAACAGAAGTGAGTCTCTCTGTGTGTGTGTTCCTGCTTCTACGCATCCAGACACGCTGAACTTGGAGAGAATTCGCACTTGCGCATATTTTGAAAGTGTTTCTGAAGCCCGGACGCACTTTAATTTGAATTCAATTCAGCGGAGGAGGAGAAAGAGCGTCTCCGCGCACGGCACGGTCAGCATGAGCGACAAAAACAAGTGAGTACTTTGGTTTGCATGTTATCTTCTCAGTCGAGAACTGTTGCGTCTCCATGAGTGGGTCGAGAATAGCCCTCCCACCCTGGATCTGTCCTGCTTCTTCAATAAAAAGTAAAGGTGTAACCGTATCCTTCAGGACAGAGCAACAGATCTGCTCCGAGACTGCGGTCAGGGCTTCAGGTTTCAGGGACAGAGGTTATTATAAAGACATTAAACTGGGCTTTTGCATAAGTTTGACAGCTCATGAACATCCTTAATGTTCAAACCTAAAGTATTTTAGAGTGAGAAAAACGGGTTTTTTAGATGTTTTTCACTTCTTGGGGAACCTGAAATGTTTCTTTTATTGTTCTCTTTTGGATTCTTTGTTTTTAAAAGTGTAGGAGAGCGATTTGAGGTTCTACAGATATCTTTTTTATTCTTCAGGTCTTTGAAACATCTGTGATCAGAGTCCAGAAATCAATAAGCTAAACCTTAGAGAGCCAAAGAGTGTTCATGATCAACAACACAAAACAATTCCATCAGAGAACCTATTTAGGTCACTTTTTATTACGTGTACTTTTTTATATATATGTATTTTAGAGCCCAAAGGCTCCCCAAAGAACTATATAGTAACTAACTTCTTCTTCTTAGAACTGAGAACATTTTAATAATCTAAACAACCCTTTGTGTAGTTGAAATATTCTGTTAATTGAACCAAACATTCCAATAAAGAACCTTTATTTTTTAAAGTCTATAGCAATTGGATGGTTCTTTTCTGAACCCAAGAACCACCTTTTTTTTTTTTAAACTGAATGAAATATCTCATGGGGTCTCCAGAGGCTGTTAGTAGGAGGTTCCACCACCGACTCGTGATGTATGATGGTTCACTCTTTTCGTTCTAATGTTACTGTCAAGTCATGCTGTTTAAGTTGCCCTCTTTACAGGTTCCCTGAAGCCCTGGCTTGAGCGGTCAGTGTAATCTTTTTCCAAGAAGCTCCTGTCAAAACCAATTAGCTCCTTAGCGTCCAGAAGCAATGTGTGCGTCGCTTAGCGTTCCAGAAACCGGTGGCTGGATATAATGCAGGGGATTCAATCTCTTTTTAGTTCAGTGCAGCATGTGCTGTCATAATAAAAGAGCCAGCTGCCTGCAGGGATCAGATTGTCTGACCAATAGGGCTCTTCAGATGTGAGTGGATGGATCACGTGGTGTCTGCTTTCTTATGCAGTGCTAAGGACATATAGATTTTTACACTTTAATAAGCTGATGTTCATTGCTGGTAAATTAACCCTCAACAACAGTTCTGTGATGGTTGTTAATGTATGATTACCATATTAATATGGAATGGTATTTAAATGGTAAATACTACAGTATAACCATGAAGTGTTGCCCATAAAAATGGTAATACCATGGTACTTTAATATACACCAACAAATACTTTAAAATACAATATTGTTTTGTACACGTATCATGGTACTACTATGTTTTTGGACATTCAGACCATAGTAGTACAAGTACCATGATATATTTCAAAGTGCTGTAGTAATACAATGGGATACTATTTTTTTATATATACTATGGTATCGGTATGGTACTCAAACAATACTTTGGTATTATCTAAAAATGTGGTATTATTGTGGTCATGTTAAAAAAAACCAAATAACACACGCAACAACAATTCCTGCTACTTTTAAGAATACCGTGGTTTAACCACATCTAAAGAGTTTTTAATGAATATTTTTTTTATACTATTACAATATTTATTGCTTTTTTTATAATTTCAGTTTTAATTTTAGGAATTGTATGTGTGTTTGTAATTTTATTTTAATGAACTTTATTTCAGTTTTAATAATATTAGTACTTCAGCTTATTTATTAATCTTCGTTATTATTGTTATAATTATTGAATTTGAACTTTTACTTCATTCTTTAGTTTCTTTTAACTTTTGCAATTGAGTTATTTTAGTTTTAAGTACCAATTACAGCACTTCGTTGCCAAGGCAACACATTTTTAGTTTTCATCTAATAATTATATATTATTTTCACTATTTTTAGTTTTAGTTAGTGATAACAACAACAACAAGAAAAGTTCCAAAGATTTTTAAAAAATGTTTAATCTAATTTTTATTTATTTTGGCTTTATTTTCATTACCGAAATTTTTTTACTTGTGTTAGTTTGATGACACCATTGTAATTAACAGTAGTACAATACTGAATCTTCACAATCTAAAACTGTCAAATGATCCCACCACACCTGAAACAACTAAAATAGCAGAGAGTTCTTAAGAAAATGCGTAATTTTTTCCTCATTCCTATTCTGGACACACACAGGCTTAACTGTCTCTATGTGTACGAGAGCGTTGCATAAGCGATCGCTCTCACTTGTGACTGCCCTTTCCCCTTCCATTGACTTGCTGAAGCACACAGACAGCACACAGCCTCCTGCTGTTTAGTGTCACCTGTGCAGGTAATCATAGGAAGATAAGTGGAAAATGCAGAGTCACAGTGGAATGTCCTCAGTAGACTCTGCCCTCAGATATGCTCTCCATGACTCCTGATATCTCTTTTCTTCTCCTTGAGACTGAAGTCATCTGTGAATGATGGACAGACAGGAGCAACCCTGATCCTGCTGGGATACAATAGCGACATCCTGTGTTCTGAAACAGGAAGATTTATGTATCAGACTGGATCTGTTGTACATAAACTTGAAGGTTTTGTTGCAGGTTTCACGTGGTGATAAATTCATGATTTAAAGTCAAGCTGTATTCAACACTGACAAAACTCTTATTTCTTAAAACATGCATCTATTGTGCGTGATTCATCAATGCATGTAGGAAAAAAGAAATTTAATAATGTAACAACTTGCTTTGAAACTGCTTTCATTTACAGATGATGTCATCTAGGCTAAGTAGGCGGGGGAAATTGTTGACCAATAGGAAAATAGCTATTTAAACATTGTTTTAGGCTGATGTTGTAATGCAGCCTTTATCTAGCAACCAGTTGAAGCTAAGATTTTATTGTTATTTTAATATTGTTTATGTACTATTGTAGTATTTAACAATGGTTTTGATGAATGATGAATCATTAGCTTTTATATTTTTATTATTTATTTTAATTTTTAGTGCACGTTTTAGTGTAAGTTTTGGTTATTTTATCGCATTTTCTAATTGTAGTACTTCAAATTAAGCTTATTTCAGTTAGTTGTCAAGGTGATATTTCATTTTGTTTACATTTTTAATCTCCAGTATATATTAGATATAATAATGTATTAAATATTTAACCAATTTATGTTTTATCATTTTAATTTTATATTCAACTTTATTTCAATTAATGGAAAAAACATTCGTTTTACGTTTTAGTTAACAATAATAACACTGGTTAGCATCAATTTTATTACATTTATTATGTTATGGCAACAGTAACAAATAACAGATCAATATAAATGCATAGAGATGCTCTGGAGACTGAACTTGACTCTTTGACTGTCCAATCGATTCCTGATCAAATCAAGTCTCGTTTTTTTCTCATTAAATATCCTGTTTCACTCATAAATATTGCATTTTGGAAGTACAATGGGTTGCGACTGCCATTTCATGTTGACTTTTTAAATGAAAGATTTGTCATTTTGTTTAACCCCTTAATATCTCTGAAATGTGTCTGAAATCTGAGAATAATTCTTGTCTTGAAATCGGCGCTGTGTTCCTCTTCAGCAGTCTGAGTTTGTCAAAGTCAGGAGCTTGTTGGAGTCCAGCTGTCTCTAGACCTGTGCTTTTGCATTTGGAAGTGTTTAATTACTGTGTGTTTAGGTTTGCATCACAGATATTCACTGTTGAAGTGACAAGTGCTGAAGTGTGTGGACTCCATCTAGAGTTTCTGTGCAAGATGACCAAAGTGAATTGACCACTGAATTGTTTTAATGTTATACCTGTTTAATGTTATTTTGCGCTGTATAGAAACAACCAAATGACATATCAGATGATATAACAGCTGTTTTTAGCCATTAACCACATTTTCCGTTCACAAATCTCTGTTTTATATGTATATGAAACATACAGAAAGTTGTTTAAAATTAATTATTAATAATTTAAAATAATTCAAAGTAATCTATTTTTATAATTTTTGAAAGAAATATATGTAAATGAACCATATAGGAATGTAATATTTTATTTTATTATTTTAATTTCATGTCGTTTCAAAGAAATGCGCTAATATATGACATAGAAATTAAAAAATTATCTACATTTTATCTCTAAAGATAATGTTAAAGAAATATATGTATGAGACATGCATAGAAATGACTTTTAAAATGATTAAAAAATCTACTTTATTTATAAATGTAATTTTAAAGATAAATGTGTGTATATACAACATATAATGTGTATATAATGATTTAAAAAAATCTAAATTTAGTTTTTAAATGGTATTTGTGTTTATATGTGTTTACATACAATAGAAACTCTTTTATAATGATAAGAAAGCTTCAAATAAAAAATAAATGCCACACATGCATATATACCCTATACCCTAACACACACATAATATATAAATTATATAGATGATATAAATGTATTTCTAACAGGAAATGTCTCTGTGTTAAATGCAGTATCAATCTACAGACCTTACATGTTGTATGGCCAGTTAAACACTGATCATTAGTTTAATTAAGCAACCTTGTTATCAGTTGATTAAGACTGGACTACAGTGTTGTGTTGTTAAAGAAAGATAGAAGATTTATTCCCAGTGATCTCTGCATCCTGATCCTGTCTTATAATAAAGCAGGAGATGTGGACTGAAAAGAGGAACAGAAAGAAAGAGAGAGAAAAACACACTATGAAGGGAACATAATTTGAGGTAGAGACAGCAGAGGGAAAAAATTCTTTAGGAAACAAAGGAAACTTTGTACGAAAAGAAAAGAATGGCTAAAGGACAGACAGGAAGTGGCCAGGCGAGATGAGGAAGATAGACGTGGAATGAGGAAAATAGGTGTAGATGACAAGAAAAAATGGAGAAACACCAGTTTAGACCAGCATGAAGTTCTGTGCTCGTCCAGGCTGGTTTATGGTGGCTATACTCTCGTGTAACCATACAGACTTCAACAGAAAAACATGGTTATAATTTTAAAATATGCTGCTATTCATAAGTTTTAAAACTTCCTTGTTGAATAAAAGTAGTTCTTTTTCCCAACTTTTGAATGATAGTTTAACCAGAGCAAACATCAATCAGTCCCATCAATAACTCTTTGTTTAATGATGGTATTATTGATTGTATCAATCAGGTCTGGACTCTTAAGAGAGACTTTCTCTCCTCATCTGTCTTTTATGACGTCTCATTATCTTCGTCCTGTCAGAGGGAATCATTAACTGGCTCTAGCTGCTCTGGATTTAAAGACATCTACACCATTCGGCCTGACTGTTACACCATCTGCTCCTCCAGATGCCTCAGACAGACGTTGCTCTGAACTCTAGCTTAACACACTGGCTACACTAAACTAAACTAAGCGCTAAGAAGGCCAATCAATGGCTGCTGGAATGGCATAGGGTTATTCCTTATGAGTTCATATGCAGCCAAAAAGTATATTCAGTTATTTTTGTACACTCAAGTCATCCCAAACCTTTTTCTGTAGTAAAAAGAAATTACTAGTGTATATACACTACTGTTTAAAAGTTTGGGGTCAGTAAGACTTTTTTTAATTATTATTTATGTTTAAAAGGAGACTCTTTTGCTCATCAAGGCTGTATTTATTTGATTAAAAATGAAAAGTAAAAACTGAAATATTGTAAGATATTATTACAATTTTGAATAACTTTATACTATTTGAATATATTTTAAAATGTAATTTATTCCTGTGATGCAAAGCTGATTTTTCAGCATCATAACTCCAGAATTCAGAGTCACATGATCCTTCAGAAATCATTCTAAAATGCTGATATTTAGTGCATAAAAAACTCAAATTAATATATCCTTGATGAATAACAATATTAATTCCTTTAAAAAAAAAAACAAATATTTGAAAATGTAAATGCTGAATAAAAAAAAGAAATAAAATAAAAACAATTATTTGAAATGTGAAATTTTTTTAATTTCAAATATTGAAATATATATCTAAAAATGTAATATATATATAAACAATTTAAAATGTAAAAAAATTATACCATTCAGTGACCTGCGACTAGATGTTTGATTAATTGAGTTTGATTCACTAAGAACTTTGATTCGAAGAACTAAATGAACAAGTTCAACTGATTCATTTAAAAGAACCAACAAGATTCGTTTAGAGTTATTAGAGTTTAGCTCATTGGGTGAAGTTGGATATAGTTTGTCCTCTGGGTAATGATTTGGTTTAAATGCTAAAAGCTAAACATGAATGTCATTGAGATTCCTGGACTGTGCATCTAGCAAACGATCCTGTTACTTTTACAATCACTTGTTTGCTCAGATCATAAAGTTAATTGTAAACACCAAAAAAGTGGCATATAAACCGGATTAAACCGAAACAAATTGGCGTTCCCATAGAAGCCATGACATTTGAGGAACTGGAGCATATGAGAAGGATTTAAAGATCAGTAGGTCTTATTAAAAGCTCTGCTGAAATCCCACTTACACAATGATGTGGCAATGCTTCAGTTTTCAACCGTACTTTGTTACATGAGCCAATTTTCCTGCTTGTCACTGTGTACTGAGTATAGTATCTAAACTAATAGTCATGTCACTGTTGAGTGGAGCTCAAGAACTCGGGTTCATGACTGACTCAAGCAACCAATAAACCACTTCCCCACTTCAGGAGTCAGATTGCATGTGACCTTTAAACCCCAGGAAGCGTTTGTGGGAGTCAGCAGCTCTCAGACCACTACTTCGTTTCCTCTTTGATTGGTCACGTCTGAGAAACTGCCGCAGCTTCAGTGTCGTGTGTGTTGTTGGCAGGAGAAAATGTTCCTCGCTGCTATCAGTGGAAATGCCAGTATCGTTCACGTCTTGTATCCATTGTCCCACATCTGATTAGGTAAACATGGTGCAAGGGCTGCTGGGAGCTCATGCGTCAGTCACTTACACACCTTTATTACTTGTATTTGCTTTAGCTTCATGGCATTCCTCTGCCTGGGTAATAAACAAATCCCTCAGTTTGTGTGTGTGTGTGTGTGTGCATACACATTCAGATCAGACTCTCAATGGGTCACATATTTTATTTTGGTAGTTTGTAGTTGTACTGTAATATTTTTCCCCAAAATCTATATTTGTTATTATTTATTTAAAATTTTATAATATTAAAAAATAAATAAAATTATTTAATTCATGACAATTAAGTACATTTTTTCCAAAGTTCACATTATCAAAATGCATGCAGATGTTTTGTATTTTTCATTTTTGTGTATGTGAATTTCATTGTTAAAATTGTAGTATGTAAAATGTATGTATAGTGTTTTTACATAACAATTAATACAGTATTTAGAGTGTTTATTTATTAATTTAGATCACCATAAATTAAATGCAAATGCAATGGTATACGTTTGACCTAAATTTATCTATTTATTTAAAACTATATAAAAACAAATAATTATGTATTACTTATTCTTTGCATTTCCTCAGTCATGAGGAAAAATATACTTGATTATTATATCACAATGCAAAAAAGATATGGTTTATTTTCTTTAAGCGCAATATGTATCCTCTTTCTTTTAATTTGTGGGTGAAATATGACCATGGACCTTTTTTAAGATTCATTCAACCTATGATGTACCATCACTTGATAAGCATCTGTTAAATACATCTCGATTTTTATTTCCTGTTTGTGTTCCACTAGGGATTAATCAACTTTATTTAGTTTGAAATCAAATGCAGAGAGTTGATGCGCTGCCAGAAATCCGATTGTCAAATGCTGATCCAACATTTATGTGCACGTGGCTGTCTGGATCCTCAAGGTGTGTGAGGGGTTATTATAAACCCACAGATTTTAGTGCATTCGGGTTATGTTTAACATATATGAATCATTAGAAGATAACAAAACCAATCCATCCAGGTTACATGACCACCTGGCCCTTTCTTTTCATTCTAAAGAACAGAGGAGATGAACTAGGGATAAATGAGATCTATACTGTGAATTCTTAATGCAAGCTTCTATGAAATGATTGTGTAACACAAATGAAGAGATGCATGCATGGAGATCAGAGACCAGCTGGGAAACCAACACCACTGAGCTCACGGATGAAAGTAAAACAAGAGTAGAAAGTGACAATATTAATGATGTCTCACTAGTTGTGTCAAGTAAAAATATATGATATACACTACCTATCAAACCTTTAGAGCCAATAGCTTTTTTTTTTGTTTTTGGAAAATAGGACAATAAATATTACCAAAATCTTATTTTTATTATTATTATTTATAATAATAATGCATATTATATTATATTATATATTTTTACAATATATAATTAATATTATATTTACATAAAAAGTTAATATAAAATTATATATGCAGGAAAATAATATATATATTATTTTTACCTGTGTGTCTGAGACTGGATTCATGGCTGTAAAATCAGTTTTGGATCACAGGAATAAATACAATTTTATAATATATCAAAATAGAAAAAAGTTATTTTTAAATTGTAATAATATTTCAAGTTTTCCACATTGGTCAACCACAATCAAGATTACTTTTATGTAATTTTTTAACATGCTTTATTTAGAAAGCATGTTATTAAATATCAATAATGATTTATGAGTAGTTTTTATCATCAGCAAAACTTCAACCAACATATTAGCATATTGTGGATGTTTCTATGTAGTTGCAACATGCTTGCTAAGGTGTATTGACTGCGACAGTATGTGCATTTTTGTCAAACGAGTTCACCCTTGAGTCACCCGATGCATCCAGTCTTCAGTGTGAGACATGTGATGACTTGACTTGAAACCAGACTGGTACAGGCTTACATGCTCTATAAACGAGTAAAGGTAAAAGTGAAGGTTAAAACACACTGACTGATCTTCTTCAGAAGAAACACTGTTCTGAGAAACGTGCGGGTGCAAGGCTAGATTAAACATGTTTGCTCTTTCTAGACAAAGCCTGGTTGATTCTTTGTGTACAAAAATACTTTGTGTTTGACTTTGCATTTCTTGTTTTTGTCTTTTTCAGAATGGAGGATGAAGCCATAGTGGACAGGGGAGCGTCTTACATCAAAAACATGTGTGATGAAGAGGTCGAGGGTACGAAACACACACACACACACACTTAAATATATAGTGGGAAATTGGATCTCCTGTGTCACAGTGATGACTTGGTATCTCTGAGAGTCTTAGTTATTGTGGATTGAGTTTCACACTCACTTTCACTCACTCCTCTCTCTCTCTCTCTCTCTCTTCTCTCGGTCAGCTGTTTTTTTAAAGTTTTTTTTTGCATTGCTATTAGATTGTGCTTAAGGGCATGAGAGGATTATGAGTGCTGCAGATGTAACAAAACAAAGCTGTACACGTGAAGATGTTTACTGTCTTAATCCACACACACACACACACACACACACACACTGAATCAGTTTCTACATTCAGGGGGAGTTGTCTAAAAATGCACCACTTCAGCGAACTGTATTTCAGTGCAAAACCCTTTATTTAAACCCTTTTTTCATATACTGCCATCAAAACACCTCCAGTAAAATGTTCACGGGTGTTGCACTGCATTATGGGCATTTTATGATAATGATATTTAAAATGATGATAATATAAACAAAACTAGTAAAGGAATTGATGCTTTTATAAAGATTAGTAGTCTAAATGTATTTTTCTGTTGCAAGAAGTAGGAAATCTACAAAACATGCACCTGATTTTATATATATATATAAAAATATATATTTATATGCGTGGAACGTGAAGAAACAAAATATTTTTGACATATATATATATATATATATATATACATATATATATATATACTGTATATAATATATATATATATATATATATATATATATATATATATATGTGTGTGTGTGTGTTATAAATTATATATGAAGTATTAAAAAACACACATATATATATTGTATTTAATACACACCAGATATTTGATACGATATTTAAAGATAACATATTTCAAAATTCACACCCTGTTGAGACAATTTATTAATTATTAAATATTTTTTATTTATTCTAGGGTTACATTAAATTATTGTTCTGAGTCTTTCCATGCAATGTTAATAACATAGAAATGCAATAGAAATGCTAATAATAATAATTTAACGATTTTAATGTATTTATTTAATACAGTACATAATTATATATATATATATATATATATATAAAAATTTGCAACGTCATTTTTGTGAGCATAACAAACACACTCACAAGCATTTCACTCACTTATGCTCTTTCTATATTTGCTCCTCCCTCTCTCATACTCACTGAACTTTGGACCTTCACATGATGCTCGCTCACACACACACACACACACACACACACACACACACACACACACACACACACACACACACACACCAGATAATGTTCAGACATATTTGGATGGCTGGCTTGATGAGCGGCTTTACTAGTTCTGTGAGTGTGTGTTTATCTTTGTTCTCTCTCTTTTTCCACTTCCTGGAGATGTTTTGCCATTTCCTGCCTGATCAGCTGCAGGAAGTTTTTAACGTTTATCTTTAATCTAACAAGTGTGAGATATGGGTCACTCCTTATTGTGCATGATTTATTAGTGCATGTTCTTCCAAAGAAAAAAAAGGGCCTAAAAATGTAACGACTTTCCTTATCAAGTCATTTTTTCTTATCAAAAATCCGGTTTCACTCATGCAAACATATTATGTGTGTTTATATACTATTTTTAGTTTTAGTTTTACTTTTAGTAATTTTGTTATGCTTTTGTAATTTCTATTAGTTTATGTGTTTATTTTAAATATTTGTATTTAGATTTCATTTATTTGTGTTTTAGATTTATTATGGTTTTAGTAATGTTAGGACTTTCAGTTGTCTAATTTTCATTTGTGTGTTTTGTTAAAGTTTTTCATCTTAATGTAATTTATTAAACTGAAATCAGTAATTTTTTTTTTTAGTAAGTTTATTTCAGTTGACAAAAACTATTTGTGATTAGTTTTAGCTTTAGTTGATGATAACAACACTGCATCACATCGTGCCAGTTATTATCTGCGTGAAGTAGAATTTGAAGCATGTGATCTTTCATGGCCTTTTCTTTGTGTGTGTGTGTGTGTGTGTAGGTCATCACACAGTCTACATTGGAGTTCACGTGCCTAAGAGTTACCGTCGCCGTCGCCGGCACAAACGACGATCCAATCACAAAGAGAGGAGGGAGCGTTTGGCGGAAAACGTGAGCGACAGATCAGACACAGAGACTGCAGATGATTCGTCCTCCAGCATCCTCAAACCACTCAGTAAGAGAGAAATGAAGACAAACTACCGTCCTGCACTCAGTTCACTCCTCTATGTGCTGTCAGTATGATCCCAACAGTATTTGTTTTGCCATTTCCTGCCCAAAACCTCCAAGCCAAAAAAAGCTATGTTTGCTAAACTTAAGTCATTATTTGCTGCTAATCTTCTCTTCTGCTGAAGCTCATCAGCAACTTCGCAGAGTTTGTTCATCTATCCTGCTTCAGATGAACTCCAGTGGGAGAATCTGTCAAAAACAAGACTGGGTCATATATTACCACAAAATATCACACCAGAGGATGAA
Source organism: Carassius carassius (assembly GCF_963082965.1). Lineage (NCBI taxonomy): Eukaryota > Metazoa > Chordata > Actinopteri > Cypriniformes > Cyprinidae > Carassius > Carassius carassius. The sequence continues at coordinate 3,225,514 of NC_081801.1, forward strand.
GCGTCATTTAGGACGATTAAATCTATATTTCCATGAAGATTAAGCACATTTTCACCCCGAATATCATTAGTTAAAAAAATAGAATAAAATCCCAATTCTTTCTTTCTTTCTTTCTTTCTTTCTTTCTTTCTTTCTTTCTTTCTTTCTTTCTTTCTTTCGTTCTTTCATCTCTCTCTCTCTCTTTCTTTCTTTGTCTTTTAAATAAAGTAAATTATTAAAGGAATTATTGATAATTATTATGAGCATTATTAAAAAACAAAGTGTGTATATATAAAATCTATTGTATATTTAAATCATATTAATGTATTTCACTACATATTATTAAAATTAATTTAGATTCATGTTATTTAGTATATATTACAATAATTAAAATTAGTATATAATTAGTATATTATTAAAACAGTTAGTATATAATTACAATTATCAAGCGTTTGTATGACATGGTAGTATTGGTAGTATAAAATAATATTATTTATAATATCATGAATAATTATCTAGTAAAAATATTTTTTATTTTATTTTATTTTACATTTAGGAGTAAAATGGATTATAAAATTCACCCTGGCAATAAATGGTAAAAAAAAGGTACATTTAGACGTGTTGTGCTAGATTTGCTAGGTTCTTGCATTTCAAGTCTACAGTCACTTAAATTATATTATTATTATTATTATTATTAGTACTATTAAAATAATATGATTATATTACTTCAGAAGACTGTCTTGCACAAATCATGTTGACTGCTTTTATTAAATTTTTACAGTACTTTTTAGGATTCACCATCCATTTTCCTTGTATATAACTCAGACATCTCATTCTGTTTTTTACAAAATAAATAAATCAATAAAAAATCTACAAGCCATTCCTAATCAGATGACAAGCTTCACAGATATTTCCCAGGCCTTTATCACGGAGCAATCCATAATGTTCTGGAGAATCAGGCATTGATTTAAATAAATATGATTCAGTCGAGAGTGATGTAGGGCCCTATCATACACCCTTGTGTTTGCTAGTTTCAGTCCGCCGCTGTTCGCATTTTCCCTTCCAGCGCCACGTTGTTTAATTAGCAAATGCATTTGTGCCCATTTGTGCGCCCATGGGCGTGCTGGTCTAAAAAAGAGGTGTTTTCAGGTGTTGCCAAATTCTGCCGTGTAAATAGCAAATCAGTCATGGCACGAGCGCAACTGGCTCTTAAAGGGAATGGAAGATGAGACTCTGATTGGTTTATTGCATGTTACACCCAAATAACACCCATTACTTATTAAGAGAATAGGGACAACCCGTTCAGACCATGCACCCTGGCGCGCCAACCGTTTTTCTGTCGTTAAAATAGCAAAAGTGGATGTGGACATGCCCCGAGTGCACCTGCACCGTGCGCTTTACACTTTACGTTTAGATCGTTAAAATAGGGCCCGTAGAGTCCGACCCAGATAAAGCGGCGCTCACAGTCTCAGTTAAAGGTCTTTTTGGGTGTTAATAATCTCTGCTAATCAGTGACATGGCTGAAAAGGCAAAGCATAGAGCTAAACAAGTGTATAGTCACCTTTATCTGTGCTTATCCTCAGTAAACCCGCTCCACCTTTCCATCGCTCACTCCTGGTGTAGATCCTGTGAGAATCGCACATTTGATTTCACAGACATTGAGTCTCTGGGTTAAACTAACAAACACATTTCTCACATAAATAGTATGTACGGCTTCTCAAGGCCTGGATTTGTGGCTGGATTTAGCTTTGGCAGTCAGCAGATCACAACAATGCCTCTAAGAAGGGTTCACTTTTAGTCCAGGTTAGGAGGCACAGAGCCAGACGTGGGTCAGAGGGATGTTCTTGTGTACAACACAGCCTTATTTTCTCCAGAGGGGCTGCTTCAGGCTGCTGGAGGAGGAAAACAATCTTCTGGCTTTGGCTAGTTTCATGTAGATTAGCTGAGCGTGCTGCAAATGTGCTGAAATGCAGAGAGAGAGAAAGGCAGTTCATGTGAAAAACACTTATTATGGTAAAATATTTTTGTTAAAATATCAGTGTTCTGTATAAAGCCTTTAGATCATTTAATATGTTTTTTAAAATTCAAATTCAAAAATTCAAATTCAAATTTAAAATTTAAATAATCTATCTATAGATCTATCCATCCATCCATCCATCCATCCATCCATCTATCTATCTATCCATCCATCTATCCATCGATCTATGCATCCATCATTCCATCCATCCATCATTCCATCTATCTATCTATCTATCTATCTATCTATCTATCTATCTATCTATCTATCTATCTATCTATCTATCTATCTATCTATCTATCTATCTATCTATCTATCTATCTATCTATCTATCTATCTATCTTTACCTTTAAAAGGCACTGCCAGTGCAGAAAATTGAGTCTTTGTGATGTAAAAGTGTACACTACATACAACATTGCAGTTATGAGAATTGCTGACAGGGTTTTTTTAAAAACTAGGCTTCCTCATACACACAGTTTCACATCTGAAATTGAGATGCAGGTCAGTTAGCTTTCGCAACACTCTCTATTTCTGTTTGTCCAGGAAATATGTCTCACATGCTGACCAGTTTTTGGGTGTAACACACTTGATATTTACAAGAAAGCTCATTCATGTTGATGTTACATAACACCTGTGAAGGAAATAACCTGTGATTTTCTATTACAGTCACACCTTAAGCAGACAGAGTGCTATTGTCTTCTATTGTCTATCTGTCGTTTGATTAAAAATGGTAGTATTTTTAGGTCAGCAAGCCTCTCTCACCCCTGGTTTGCTGTTTTCTCGTCAGTTTCATCTGCTGCAGAGAGGGTTCGCTTTATTTTGGGGGAAGATGACAGCGGCCCTCCTCCACCGCAGCTCTTCACTGAACTCGACGAGCTCCTCGCCGTTGACGGACAAGAGATGGAGTGGAAGGAAACGGCCAGGTAAAGTGTAGAAACACCCAGAAACATTATAAACAGAAGACTGGAAGATTACATACCAAAGCAATCTCGATTTCAATCCATGTCGCATTTTATTCCCAGTATTGACACAAGGGGCGCTATAATGGGTATTAAAGGAGTCATGATATAAGATATCACATTTGCCTTTATTTTTTTTTATATATAAGAGGTCTTAGTACCATTGAAACATCTTCAATTTTCATAGCTTAAAACAACCTCCTTGTTATAAACAAAGAATTCATCATGCTCCAAAAGTGGCTTGGATATTGTGGGATTTTTGTCGTCACAAGGTTGAATAGATTTGCATATGACCGCCTCTAGAGCAAGACATCAACCAATAGTTATACACCTTCACACTAGAGGCCCCGCCCACTGGCATTAAACTCATGTGCAATGATGAGGGGGCGTTGATATTGTGGCATATACACTGATGTTAACCAATCAAAAAAGTGTCCATTTAATGACCATTTACAGACAGAGGTTTGAAAATAATAGTTTTTCCCATTTATCTATCTATCTATCTATCTATCTATCTATCTATCTATCTATCTATCTATCTATCTATCTATCTATCTATCTATCTATCTATCTATCTATAAATATATAGGGTTATCATATATATATGTGTGTGTGTGTGTGTGTGTCTGTATGTATAAGGACTGATTTAATTAATTTTTGATTCAAATTTAAATGTTTATATTTCAAAAGGTGAATTGGAGTCAAAATATAATTATACAATTATAAAGTTTGTGGCTTTATTTTACTGCATTTGTTACAAATTTGCCATGTACTGTACCTAATATGTCAAAAATAATCAATATTGAATTGAATCGAATCGTGAACTTTGTGTCAATACCCTGCCATAATTTAAATATTGTGCAAAAACCTTTCTTTTATTTTTATTAACCTTTTTTTAACAATAATAAAAAAAATCCATACCATGACCCCTGCAATGTAAACTGTCAGTCTTCCACTGTCATAGAATAATTGTTTTTTCACACATTATTCCTAAGTAGTACTAAAAATAATAATGAATCTCGGGTACTATTTAGGCCAAATATAAGCAAATATAAGCAAATTGGGATGTATTTGTTGTCTTAATTCAGAATATCATGTTATCATGCTGTTCATATCTTTATATCACAGAAGCAGTAAAATCACATTTATAGCGCTTTAATACAGAATAAACTTTGCAGACTTGACAAATTCAATTTCTGCTCTAAAAGACAGCTGAGTCATTCAGCTCGAGTCAATTCAGTTTTGATTCACTTCAGTTCAATACCAGTGTAATTTTTTTAATTATGAATGAATCCGGTTCAGCTATAAGCAGCTCTACTGAAGAAAATTGTTCAATCAGTTCAGTGTTGACTTGATTTGATTCAATAACTGTGTCAAGCAAAATATGTCAATTATGAACAAATTTGATTCAGCTATATAAAAAGCTCAACAGAAGTCAAACCCTCGCAGTTCAGTTCCCCAAAAATGATTTCCAGATTTCGGCTAACTTCACTTTTTTTCAGCTGTTTTGTCCTCAGATGGATATGTAGGTCAGAAATTCACGCTTGACGGGGGGAGACCTCTGCTAAAACAACACTCGCCTCATTCGCCAGGTGCTCATGATTGTGGAGCGCCACTTGACTGTTCTTAGGATTTCACACATTCCTGACTGCATGCGCCGCTCACGTATGCTATTAGATAAGCGTTTGCACTCCAGGATAAGGGTCAAGCAGAAATCTGCAACAAATAACAGGAAAGCAAAATGCATGTGATTTAAAGGAGAGGTGCATGCTAACATTGTTTCATCACTTTCAGGAATAGTACAAAAAAGACTCGCCCTCATTTACTCATGCATGTTTTTTTTACAAGCAGACAACATGGAAATAGGAAATAGAGACGAAATTGTGATGATTTACTGTTATACTGTTGATCTTTGGCCAGAGACAAAGCAAGCAGAAAAAGACGTGAGAGCAAGCAGACAAAGCATTTTTCTTCTGCTCCAAGTAGTTTTGATTTCTTGTGTTTGTTGAGTGATGGATGAGCTGCAGGTCTTTTCCCTTTCATGAACGTATTGACTGAGCAGCACACACACACACACACACACACACACACACACACACACACACCCACACACACACACACACACACACACACACACACACACACACACACACACACACACACACACACACACACACAATTACACTAATGAAACTTTGTAAAATCATGTTTATGAATCATTCTATGAAAAAAAAAAATGCTCATAATCGACAGGAAAGAACATGATTTGGATACAGTATGTTATATTTGGCTAATCTTGTCCAACCTGAGAAATAAATGAGCAATGTTAATGATGTCACTCCCTTTTCATTATCACATTTAAACTAATATTTCACTGCTGTTTTGAGGGAAATAATAGTGTGAAGCAGGATAAAAACTCAGATGGATGGTTTTTTTTTTTTTTATGTTTCGTTTAGTTTCAAATAAACGTGATGCAGTATAAAATACTATATTTAATTGAATATTTTTTGATTCATTTTAAATTTAAGTGCATATAACAGTCAATAGTAGGTTTTTGTGTTTAGTTCACTTCATCAAATGCTGTGGACACAAATGGTGCTCCATTCATGCAGCGACTCTTACATACTGTTTTTTTCCTTGGATTTGCATGTTCCAGATTTACATGTTAAGAGCTACATGGATCATGTTCAAATGAAACCATTTGCAAACAAAGAGCCCAGTGTGTTCACATGTGTGCATGTGTGTGGATGCACAAAGTTAGAGGTCCCAGAGTCCTCATGGGTCTCTGAGTTCACCTGTTTCTCAGGTAACATATCAAAGCCACAGGCCGCTGTGTGTGTGTCTTTAAGAAGCTTTGAATCATTTTCTTTCTTATTTTACATCAGAAAGCTTTTAGTTAGTTGGCAGAAAGGCAAATATAAGGTCTTCATAAAATGTGTTCTACTATGTATATGTCATTGCAAGCATAAAATACATTACAAAACATTATTGTGGTGGTACCATGGTACAGAGATGGTAAAACCATGATAAATTAATCAATGTTTAAAGTATTCATGTAAATCACTGTTCAAGCTTTGGGTCGGTAAGATTTGTAAATGTTTTTGAAAGAGTCTCTTCTGCGCACCAGGGCTGCATTTATTTGCTAAAAATACAGTAAAATCAGTAATATTGTGAAATATTATTACAATTCAAAAATAACTGTTTTCTATTTTAATATAGGTTAAAATGTTATTTATTCCTGTGATCAAACTGTATTTTCTGCATCAGTACTCCAGTGTCACGTTTTTTCAGAAATCATTCTAATATGATGATTTACTGCTCAAGAAACATTTTTTTTACAGTTTTTCTCAGTAACTTTGGTACATTTCTCAAATCAGAAATGAAATTCTCAAAACTACTTGTACAAACTCCACATCAACTAGTCATTTATACACATCATAAAACCAGTTTCTCATTCTTTTGAACAAGTTGCGATTGCTTTTGTACATTCATGCAATTGATTATGCACATTTATTGGCGGTTTCCTACATTATCATTTGCTAATGTCATGTCGCTCAAAATGTATTATACAGTTTTCTGTGCAATAGTCTTACCCCTCAAAACATCTAGTCTCTAGTTCATCTTATAAGTCATTAAATGCAAAATGGTTCATCTAGTTGTCATAAACTGCCAAGCACACTTTTTATTTGTATTTTTATACATCATTAGACTTCTTGTAAATTTGGCATGAATTGTGCAAGTGAATCTTGACTAATGAAGAGAATGTAGATGATAAACCAATGATAAACCATTTCTCTGAAATAGCTCGAAGGGTCATCTGATGAATCTTCAGTTGGAAAGCTTATACTGTATAGACAGAGGACAACACAAGAGTTACACATTCTGAAAATGGACTTATTCTCATCTTTGTGCCCATATTTCTTTTTCCTTTTCTATATCACAATGGCATTGTAAAGGGTGTTTTTTTTTGGGGGGGGTCAGACCACTAGTAAAAGTGTAACAGGGAATTCAATCCAGTCTCTTTCAATCAATATCCCACATACAGTAATGTGTAAATTTGTAGTTTTGAAATGGATATATGGCATACATAAGAATATGGCATATTGTTCAATACAGTAACTGTCATCCAAAATGTTGCCATAGTTTACATCAGAACTTTGCTCCAGAGTACACTGTTATATTGACAACATGACTAAACAATTTGACTGTCTTATCCGTAAACTATGACACAAGGACTTGTCATTCGATGGCACTGACATGTTCAATGACACAGATATTTACTTTTGAGAGATGAACTAAGGATTTTGAGCAAGAGACTGGCTTTTGCAGGTAGTCCATTGTGTTTTGCTCTTTGTACGAGTTATTTTGAGAAATGCACTTACTGTTTTGCAAATCTCAAGAATGATTCAAGAAATGTACCAAAGCGATTGAGAAAAACTGTAATTATTATCTATATTGAAAACAGTTGTGCCACTTCACGTTTTTGTGAAAACAATATTTTTCAGCATTCTTTGATAAATAGAAAGTAAAAAAAGCATTTATTTGAGATAGAAATCTTTTTTAAGATGATAAATGTCTTTACTGTCACTTTCAATCAGTTTAATGCATCTTTTCTTTGAAAAAAACAGTCAGAAAATCGTACTTCAAAGAATGCTACATCATAGTAGATGACCAAAATTAACATAGAAACATGACTTTACCATAAAATATGGCAAAAACATGTTCATCTGCACCTTGGTAAAACCGGTATTATGATGCTAAATGTTCAAAAGAGGTCCATTGCCATTGTACACATCAGAAAACATTGCATTACCATGGTACATGCCCCTAAAACATGGTATTTTTTAAAAAGTGAACTGAAGTCATTTCAGTGCTTTAAATATTGTTCAGTTGCTGTCAGTACGTTTATGTGTTGTGTGTGTTTTTCTCAGATGGATAAAGTTTGAGGAGAAGGTGGAGAAAGGTGGAGAGCGGTGGAGTAAACCTCATGTAGCCACTCTGTCTCTACACTCGCTCTTCCAGCTGAAAAACTGCATCGAGAAAGGAACAATCAAGCTGGACATGGAGGCCAACTCACTTCAGCAGATCGTCGGTAAAAACACTCTTCAGGATATGATCCAGCACTCTTAGAAATAGAGGTTCTTCAAGAAACATTTATGGCTATATAGGGTTAGGGGTTAAAATAAATATTCAAACCAGTGTTTGAGTTTCTGGGTTCATTAAAGGTGCCATCTGTCATGTCTGGCAAAAAAATCAAGTCATACTCCACATTCCATACCAGATGGGGGCAGTATGCCTCAATAAAGTGAATTGGTCTACTCTACAGTAACAAACGAGAAACAGCATAGTCTCTATGCTCCGCCCCTACCTTCACAACAACAACCCTACAGCCATAGCCGAAGCCTAAGAGGACGTTTTGCCTCCAGAGGAACGTTGGGTGATGTCAAGTGATTTTGAAACATGACATCTTCAAGCTACTCCCCTTCACCTTTACCAGTGAATATGTTCCTATTCGTTTTGTTCATATTACATTTTGAGTTGTATATACACATTATTTGAATTAAATTAATTTGACAGACAGCATTCTGTCAACATCATTGATCAACATCAGACAGCTGATGTTAACCAAGCTAGCGCCAACCAACGTAACCAGAGCTGCCAACTCTCAAGCATTCACCGTGAGACACAAGCAATTGACTCTTTTCACACGCTTTCACGCCACACATCAATTTTCTCACGCACAGAAAAACCACGAAGCAAAGAGGACACGGAGACCAACAGACTAGACAGAGCAGGTTAGTTATGATATAAAAAAATGGGTAAGTTATAGCCAGTTAATTATCAAACGCAGCTACGGTTAGCAATAGCTAACATTAGCACGTTTATCGAACAGCCTTCGATACATTTCTATGTTATAACAACCCGAAAAAAAATACACAAACATATAAAGCAGACTTCTAGCGAAATACTAACAGCATCTAACTTACCAATCCAAAAGAAATGTTGCAAGTTCGGTGTCGAACCTCATTTCTTTCAGGTCCATCAGTTGTCTCCAGCGATTGAAAGCAGTGCCGATGTTTACTCTGGTTCGGCTCCTTTTCTTATCGGATTTGATTTGTGATTCCGAGCGCGGTTGTTTCCCTGTAGCGGGTGGTGGTCTCTTGCCAAGCGCTTCAGTCATCCTTCCGCTCTCTTCCCTGAACTGAAGTAGTGGGCTGTACTTTCCACATGATTGACATCAGGTTCAGGTACGCCCACAAGCCGTGCGAGTTATCCGTGTATTGCAGGTTGGCTGGTGGTTATGTTGCCCGCATACCGCCTCCCATGGCCGAAACTGGTATTACGACACCTGTCGGGCCGGGGCTAGTAATGCTACTGCTAATTAAGGTTGATATCTCTGCAGCACTATAACTTGTCATTTTTTTAATGACATCATCGCCCTTATTTCTTCTCATTCTTTTGATGCGTGTAGGTCATTTTTTGGATTTTTTTACCTCAATTTTTTCACATGGCACCTTTAAACATGGTATCTGCAGGTCTTAAAAAAATTACATTAGATCCATTACATATTTTTAACACACTACACATGCAAGTTTACAGTCAAGCAAGCTAACTAATCGAGAAACTTGTTGTTCTTATACATGAAATAGTCCCATAAGAAAAAAAAAATTAATTGGCATTTTATATCATATTTCTTAAAGTGAAATTATTAAATGATAAACTTTTTTTCAAAATGTTTAATCATTTATATTTATTTTTCTATAATTTGATATTTTTTATAAAACTCAGTTGTGTAAATTAGAGTGTTTTCTACTGTTTTTTAGTATTTGCAAACCAAAAGTAAAAAAGAATAATTGGCATTTTAATTCTAATAATTTTATTTTCATTATTTTTCTATAATTTATTTATTTTTAATTAAACTTGCTTATATAAATTAGTGTTTTCTACAGTTTTATTTATAGTATTTATGATTTTTTTTTGTAGTGAAATGTACAAAAAATAAGAATAATTGGCATTTTCAAAATTCTTAGTTAAGTGCTACATTTATTTTTATTGAATTTTTTATTCTAATAACATTTCTTTGTGTCCCCTTCCATTTATTCCTATTTATTTAACATTCCATTTTTTTCCATTATTTGATCTTTAATTTAAATTTACTTAAAAAAAAAACAGAAACCATCAGAAACCCTGCTTAAAGCACCAGTACATGCCTGATGAGATGTGTGTCTGTCTTTCAGAAATCATCACTGACAGTCAGATTGAGAGCGGCCAGCTAAAGGCCGATCTGAAGGAGACGGTCATCTACACTTTGCTGCGGAAACATCGCCACCAGACCAAGAAGTCCAACCTGCGTTCGCTGGCAGACATCGGCAAAAGCGTGTCGAGTGCAAGTCGTCTGTTTGGCAGCCAGGAGAACGGTAACACAGCTGCCACATTAACCCTCTCTCTTACACTCTATCGCTTTCCACATCTCTCCTCTCGCTTTCAACACAGCATCTATCATCCATCCATCTATCCATCAGCAGCATCTCTCGCTCGGTTTACAAGGTTGCATTTACAGCAGATGTCTTGTGGGTAAAACAACAAGCAGATTTGCACATTTCAAAATTAGCAATACTTTGCTAATTCATAGGTGATCAAATGTGCTGATGAGATGCAGTTGTTTTTGATATTTTCACAGCAGACAAACCTCAGACCCTCTCAGGAAGAAACCTTTACAAACCTTCAGACATGTTACAATGCTGAAGACTTTAGTACCAGTCTAATCATTTCTCACTCAGTTTTAGTGGGTAACTAGTTAACTTAAATTCATCATGAAAACTAAGCCTTTTTTCTTTGTTAATACACTTGGTCTTATTGTGATTCTTCGGGTCACATTATTTAAAGAATAATGTGTTTCTTATCATAAATCTTTCATCAAAAACTTTGCTTTTGAAATGACTTTTCTTTCTGCGAACATCATCCTTTTATTTTAGCCCCTCCCCTCAGCTTCCATACAGAGACACATTTCATCAGATTCGTTCTGTATTCTGCATGTTTTACATGGAAGAACATCTCATTATAAAAGGGGAATGTGTCTTGTTTTGACTTTAATGTTGAAGAACTAGAAACTAGTTCTAGAAATGTTGCCTGAACGTCAAGAAATGTAGCTTGACAATAGATCAGATGTTTTCATAATATTGCAGCTTTTTTCTAGAAACGGTGTCTTTGTTGTAATGCCGCTAAATGGCTGTTTTTACTGTAATGCGCATGTAAGTTTACAGATAATCAAATGCTCTCTTGTGCACATGCATGGCATTTGAAATTCTTTCTATTTATTTATTATTTTAGGGAATTGTTGTGGATTTAATATATATATATATATATATATATATATATATATATATATATATATATATATATATATATATATATATATATATATATATATATATATATTCATTGGCATTTTACATCTTGTTTCTTGTAGCCAAATTCTTAGTTAAATTATAAATTTATTTTTATTTTATTTGAATAATTCCTCAACATTTGAAATGATTTTTAATTAAATTCATATATTTGACTTTGAACTATTTAACAGTTAAATTTAACTATTAACTAACTAAAATTAACTATTTATTAATATTCATATATATATATATATATATATATATATATATATATATATTTTTTTTTTTTTTTTTTTTCACGATTATTTTTTTTAACAATGTATACATATATTATTTATAAAAATATATATAGCTTAGATTCAAAGCAGCTTCCCCAGCACCGGTTTGTCCTGTTTCAGAAATATTCTGTTATCTCATGAGATTTTGTTGTCTTCTTTTCAAACTGTGCTTGGCTTTCCTAAATGATGTCTGTTTATATTTTTATGTAATGCTCCAACTGAATTCTTAATCAGCTCTTTGAACCAGACTTGTACTGGATTTCTCTGCTCTAATGCTTTCTTTTCTCTCTTCCCTGTCTCTCGTCCGTCCTCCTTGTCTTGATTGACATGCATGCGCTCTGTCTTCCTGTCTCTCTCTGTGTGTGTGCGTGAAGCGCGCAGTCCTCTCGATCAGTCTGTGCCTTGCTCTGCCAACTTTGATCCCGACGAGCAAATTCAGATGCAGAGAAGCAACAGCATGGGACTTCTCTGTAAGTCTGTAGCTGAAGATTCAGACTGATTCATGCTAGATGTGCTCCTCTGTGAGTCTACAGATGGAGAATTATCCTGTAGTCTGGTTCTCTTTAAAAGAGCAGCTCTAGTCGACTGTAAATCTGCAGATAAAGACAGAAATTTATAATTTTGTATGTGTACAAGAATAATTTCCTAAATTAATCTATTGAGATGTAGGTGTTGTTGTATTTTCCACATAGTGTTTTAGCATTTGAGCAGCTGATCAGTGTTTGACCTTTGACCTTGTGTGACCTCTGCAGGTAGTCCGACCACGGCCCATCGTAACCTGACCTCCAACAGCCTGAACGATCTCTCAGTCAAACCTGAGAAAGACCAGGTACTGTGACGTGTGTTTCTGTGCAGATGTAAGAGTAGCATTTTTTGCCAGTTTTGCAAGAAGAATATTATTGGGCCAGGGTAAATCTTACGAAAATATTTTATATATATAAACGATATTTATAAAATATATAATTACTGATACACAATGAATGAATGGAATGAAGTGTTGAATTTTCGCTCCGAAATTGCTAGTAAATTTCAGAAATATTTACAAAAAATCTGCAAGCTACACATTGAATTAAACATGACATTTTTACAGTGTATACAGACATTTTACTTTTGAGTTTTTATATAAATCCTATCATTCTCAGAGGTTCTTCTCATTAGATTAAAAAATATATATATTTTTTTAAATCAGCAAATACTACCATGATATAAAAATGCTTGGCAATGTAATAATATAATATTGTAAATTTAAATTATTTAAAATATAACAATTTAATATATATGATATCAATTATTTTAAATGTATAATATATTTTATTATTTATAATATAATCTTTATTTCTATGTATTTTTGTATTTTATTTATAATTATATTTCTATATTTGTTCAATATTTTTAATTAAACTCCGTTATGGAAATTAGAGTGTTCTCCACTGTTTTGGTATTTAGCCTCCAAACTACTTTTATAATGATATATTATTATATATAATATTTTAAATATCAAAAACACATATAATAATGATATTTAAGTTAATATATATTATAATAAATAAAAATACAAGTGATTCATATTTCAAATATATAGTAATGCATATTTATTTTAAATATTAACAATTATTCTTATTATTATTTACATTGAACTAATATTAATAACTATTTTTGTATTTTATTTTATAAAAAATAAATCGCATTATGCTAGTAAGAATCATTGCCAAATGTGCTTAATTGCCACAAAGGTAATGTCCTAATGGTTTTAAAATAGGCTTTATTTTCTTGACAGGTATTTTGTAGTGATATATATTAGCCAGGTGTGTTTTTGTGGGATTCTCCCACCAAGCGTTTATTTCAGACTCGACTGATGCCTGTTTCTCTGGTGGGAAGTTTGGTTAGGAAGGTTTCAGCCCTGGGTGTGACATCTCTAGGATGGGAATAATGCAAAAGGACAAAACCTCTTTTTCAAACACAGTAGCACACAATTGAAACTCAGTGGCTCTCTTTCACACGAGGACAAAACTGAGCCGCTGTCGTCAGTTGGGTCAATATTTGTGGATTAGTGGAAGAGCCTTGTCAGTCGCACAGAGCTCTTGTTGTGTATAATTCACCCTACTGCAGTAATTATACTGATAATCTCAAATCTGCCAAACAACAAACATTACACACGCACATAATCACACAAGGCCTCTTTTGTGTCTGTGTGTGTTCAGGCTCATCCTAGTGTTTATCACTAATGAAATGCTTTTGTTTATTTCTACGCTGCTTGAATCTTATCAGACTTTTATATTCCACTGAAATATGACCTATTAAATATGAATGCTTTATTAAATGTACTTGATTTTAGCTTTTTCTGTTTTTATGGTGTTTATGTGAAAGAAATAGACAGTAGGTTTGAATATGGGTCAGAGCAGACAATATATAGTGAACAACTTTATGCTTCCATTGTAAATGTGTTGCTTTAAATATGCTTTCAATATATACAAAATGATTTTTTTTCTGTGGTAACTGACTGCATGCAACAGAAATATTACTGCATGCATTAAAATTAAGAGTCTGGAAAAATGTTGTTAGTGTTAAATAAAACATTCAACTAAAGTTGAAAAAAAAATGTTTTATTTGATATAAAGCTGAGATAAGGTAAATATAAATATTAGATGAAAGCTTAAACAAAGATTGAATTAAAATGTAAAAACAACATAAGTTGAAGCATTAAAATTCTAACTCAAAACTTTAATTAAATTAAAATAGAAATAGAAATATTTGAGAAAAACTAAAACAAATCAAAAATATCAAATACACGTTAAAAAAACAATTCAAAATTTTAAATACATGAATTTTTTTTTTAAATATTAAAATATTAATTTATCAGCCTACAGTTACTCTTCTATATTCTATATTTAAATTTGTTAATTCAAATGATTTATTTATCTTTATTTGGCTGTTGTTGTTGTTTTATAGCATTTACATTTAGACTTTTATCAGATGCTGTTTTTCAAAGTGATTAATGAATAAGTAACATCACAAGCAAATCATTATCCTGTAATTAACCAAGTTAATTTAGTGAAAAAAAATGTTCTTATGGTTTCTCTTTCTAGTTGCATAATAAGTTCATGAAGAAGGTTCCCCGGGATGCAGAAGCATCAAATGTTCTGGTCGGCGAGGTGGACTTTCTGGACGCTCCCTTCGTGGCATTTGTGCGTCTTCAGCAGGCCGTCATGTTAGGAGGACTCACTGAGGTTCCTGTTCCCACACGGTAAATTACTCTTACCCTTAGGCCATCCAAGATGTAGATGAGTTTGTTTCTTCATCAGATTTAGAGGAATAGCATTGCATCACTAGCTCACCAGTGGATCCTCTGCAGTGAATGGGTGCCGTCAGAATGAGAGTCCAAACAGCTGATAAAAACATCACAATAATCCACAAGTAATCCACACCACTCCAGTCCATCAGTTAACATTTTAAGTAAAAAGCTGTGTGTTTGTAAGAAACAAATCCTTCATTAGGACGCTTTTAACTTCAAACCGTCGCTTCTGTCCAAAATATAGTCCATAATCCATAACAACACTTCCTTCAGGGAAAATGTCCATCTCCTGTTGTCCTCTCACACCAAAATACTCTGACATAGTTGTATTTGCAACTGTTTTGGACTGTTTTTGCCTTGTAAACGGTGCTTGATCTGTGCATATATCTCTCCTGATTCAGATGAGATGGTTATTTCAGTAGAGAAAGCAATATTATAAGTCGATGATCTGTATTTTAGCAGGAAGCAGTGGTTTGAACACTTACTGAAATATCTTAATGATTGATTTGTTTCTTACAAACACACAGTTTTTCATTTTTACAAGACGTTAGCTGATGGACTGGAGTGGTGTGGATTACTTGTGATGTTTTTATCAGATGTTTAGACTCTCATTCTGACGGCAGCCATTCACTGCAGAGGATCCATTGGTGAGCAAGTGATGAGATACTAAATTAATCCAAATCTGAGGAAAAAACAAAAACGCATCATCTTCTTGGATGGGCTGAGGGTGAACACATTTTCAGCAAATTATAATTTTGGGTGAAGTATTCCTTTAAAGCTGTGCAATTCATAAATTCATTACTATAGTATTAACAGTATCTATTTGTATTGGTAGCTTCCTTTTTATTCTGCTGGGGCCCAAAGGAAAGGCCAAATCATACCATGAGATCGGACGTGCCATCGCCACGCTCATGTCTGATGAGGTGTGTTTATTAGCATGCTAACAGTGTTTAGTTTTCCTCTGGTGATGTTAGCTGAACTGTGGCCTAACGCTGTGTGCTTTCGGCTCCTGCAGGTGTTTCATGACATAGCTTATAAAGCGAAAGACCGCGCTGACCTGCTGGCAGGCATTGATGAGTTCCTGGATGAAGTCATTGTGCTTCCTCCAGGAGAATGGGACCCTGATATCAGGATTGAACCTCCTAAGTCCATCCCGTCTGCAGATAAACGGTACTTACAACAGTAAATGTAATGAATGCAATCCAATACTTGCTTGTTACTAATTTTGAGGTGCTGGTTTCAAAAATAATGTCTGTTTTGCTTTAGCATGTCACTTTTTCTTACAAAATATGATAATTTTTGTAGCATTTTTTGTGTTTGACAACCATTTGTAAGGTGCAGAAGTCTTGTTTTATCCCTTAATCAGCAGGAAAAACTGATACAGAGACATGATTCCTGTTTGAATCCGAGACAGATTACAGTTCTTTGTTCAATTTCAGGATTTTTATATCTATGAATGATTCTGCAGAAATTATTTCATGCCTAATTCTGATTTCCACTCCATTGCAATACATGCAGTTGTTTATTATGTCATTGATTTTTTGAAGTCAGCACCATCAGATTAGATCATGTTAAAACAAAGGCCAATCAAACTGAGTTGATTTGTGTGTGTTTTAGTAAAAACTTTATTGCTGGAGGGGAAGGTGTTCAGATGAATGGCGAAACTCCTCATGATGGGAGTCCAGGAGGCGGCGGTGGCCACGCGGTTGGCGATGAACTCAAATTTACCGGCAGGTAAGTAAATGAATAAGCAAAAATGCATGAGCTCTTAGTTTAACAATTAGCACAGTTAAAGTGATTTTATGTTATTCCTACACTGTGAAAATTGCAGAAAATACTTGAGTGTCACATGATCCTTCAGAAATCACGGTAAAATGCAGATTTGCTGCTCAAGAAACATTTGTTTATCAATGTTGAAAATATATATTTTTGTAAGGATTCTTTGATGAAAAGTAAGTTCAAATGAACAGCATTTGTTTGAAATAAGTCTTCTGTAACATTATAAACGTCTTTACTGTTACTTTTGATTAATTTAATTTCTATTTGCTGAATAAAAGTATTAATTTCTCGCAATTTCAAGTTCATATATCGCAATTATGACTTTATAACTGACAATTTTGACTTTATAACTTGCAATTGCGTGTTATAAAGTCAGAATTGTGAGATAAAAAGTTGCAATTACCTTATTATAATGATGCATTTTGTGGCAGAAACGGGCTTCCATACGATTGTGTAGGAAAAACAAATGTTTTTTGTTTTTTTTGGTTACCTGTGAAAACATTTTTCAGTAAGAAAACAATCTCTTTCTCTCGTAGGTTTTGCGGCGGCCTCGTTCTGGACGTCAAGAGGAAGCTCCCGTTTTACGCGAGCGACTTTTACGACGCTCTCAACATTCAGTCTCTGTCTGCCACCCTGTTCATTTACCTGGGAACCGTGACAAACGCCATCACCTTCGGAGGGCTGCTTGGAGACGCCACTGACAACATGCAGGTTTGACACTTCAAGTCCTTCTCTGACGGTCGTGAGTTTGTACTGAACTAGTGTCAGACGGTTTGGCTCAGCTAGGTTTATTCAGAAGATCCTAGAAATAAAATCTGGCTGACGTTGTGTTTACAGCTCCAGGGGTTTGAAGGTCACAGATAGCTGCTTGATTATTAAACATGTCATGTCAAATATATGTCATGTGTCTCCTAGAACAGCTGTTTGGAAACACATGTACATGTTGCATGTTGGGATGTGATCCGTGCTATATTGAGAGTGACTTTTCTTTGAACAACTGTGTGTATAAATAGTGGCCGGACTGTGCGCTGTACTTTCAGACATGTGCAGTGACTGAGAGTTTGTGCATATATTTAGCAGTGCATCAATATGGCGCAGGCTAAGGAGGATCAGATATAAATATCCTCAGATTAAACTCAAGCACACACACACACACACACACTAACACATACATAAAATCACTTTGGAAAAATCTATCTAAGGGAATCCTTCTCGTGACCTCTGGCCTTTACCTACAAAGCCTGCCTCAGATATTAAAGCTTCAGGTGAAGGTTGAAAGTCGGGGAATTGATTTTTTTTGTGTTTTTTTTTTTGTCTTGAGTTAAAAAAATATTAAAGATGTTTATTATATTTATATATTACGTTTATTATATTTATTTATATTCATATTTATTAAAGATGAAAATATGTAAATATATTGAATATGCAAACATAAATGCAGAACAATTAAATATGCTGTGATAACTCACCAAAACTGAACTATCAAGCCTTGAGTTTTTGGATCTTGGATAGTTTAAGTCAAGAAATGTCTTGTAAAACCATTGCCATTTAGCGGTCTATTGTGTGTATGAAACAGTACAGAGAGTACAATTAATTATTAATTCAATTAATAATAATGAATTAATCAGTTTAAAATTACATTTAAATAAATAAATAAATGTATGCATTTAGCAGATGCTTTTATCCAAACGTTCAGGCTAATATTTTTTACCTAACATAAAAAGCGATAAAAAGCAATGACTTTATTAAGTATTACTGTTATTATTTATAAATAGATTGTTATTTTGTATGTCCTTTTTAAATATTAATTTTTTCAATGCATTATCGCATTAATAATAAACAACAAAACGTTTAATAATAAAATATAATAATAATAATAATAATAATAAATCAAATAATAATAATAACAATAGAATATAAGAACTTTATTTATTATTATTTATTTAATTATATTATTAATATTATTATGATTATTCTAAATGAATACAATAAATTAGTGAATACAATAATCACATTAATAATGATCAAAATTAATACATTTCCCATCCATCTGTAGGCTGTTTATCATTTCAGTGGTTCATTGTTCACTGAATGAATACAAATGTAATGTATTTAAATAAAACAACATAATAATAATAACAATAATAATTCATTAATACTTATTTATTATATAATTTACATGTGTTATTATTATCAATTATAATATTAAGTCAATAATTATTATTGTTAATATTACTTCTATTAATAATAATTATGTAATAACGCATTATACTATTAAAAAAGCCATGTTAATATGAAGGGATTTCCCATATTAATTGATTTATAGGTGTTTCTCTAGTGATTTTAATTATAAATCATAATGTGTTGTGTTTGAGGCTCGAAGGGAATGTCCGTAAATTTAACAGACAATGAGCTTTTTCTGTTTTCTGTGGATTTTCTTAATGTATGCGAGTTACACACTTAAGTTTAACAGTCAGAGGTGTGTTCATATCACTAACCCATGACATGAGCAAATGGATCAGTGATGCTTACTTGAGAAAACTCCAGGCTTTTGTGTTGGAAACAGGCATTTGTCTGAATAAGCGCTTTGTCAGGCAGAAATGTGCTCGCCAATGAGCTGCCGTCGTCACATATGGGCTCAAATCTGATAAGAGTTCCTGCTTTAGTGCCTTCAAATACACTACCTTTGCTTTAGTTTTTCCGCTTGACGTCTGTGTTTTTGTCTTTCTGTGCAGGGTGTGTTGGAGAGTTTTGTCGGGACGGCGTTGGCTGGTGCTGTGTTCTGTCTGTTTGCGGGTCAACCGCTAACTATCCTGAGCAGCACTGGACCCGTGCTCGTCTTTGAGCGACTGCTCTTTAACTTCAGCAAGTGGGTGCCATGCACACACAGATACATACAGAAGCATGACACATAAGTTCATAATACAACAGCAAGCTATCAGCGGGATTATTTTGTCAACAGTATTTGTTAGACAAAATGTGATATGTGGTGAAGTATAAAATGTGTCATATATATATATTACACATTTTATATGTATTAAGTGTTAACAGCTGGTGAAGGAAGTGTATGTGTGATGTGTCATATGTAGTTTGACCAAAAACAAGCAGCATTCCCTGGAACTCTTGTAGTTGTGTGTCATCAGAAGCACAATATGTTCTGAGTTATCTGGAATCAAAATACATCTTATTGTTTTCCCGCTTCCGCCAAGGTCTCGTCTGTCTGTGTGTGTATGAGTGTGCATAAATACTTTTCTCTCTCTCTCTCTCTCTGTCTTAGAGGTTTCGGGTTTCTGTGTTTATGTTCCATTATGAATAATTGAGTCAGATTTCATGTCTGCTCCTGCTAGTTCAGTTTCTCTGAGGGTTTGCATCTGAAGAGTCTAGAATGAATGTAATATACATGTAATATATTGGATGAGTCAGATGTAACATGCTAACATAATTAGTCATTTCTAATCAATAACGACTGGATTGAGTGCGGAACACAAGGAGCATAGGAAAAATGTCTTTTGGAAATTATACCATATAACAATACACAGAATAGGACCACAAATAATATAATATAGTTAAAAATGTCTCGAAAAAATAGTATATGTATATATTTAATCAAACGATAATATAAATATATATATATATATATATATATACAGTATGCAACCATTCTTAAGTTGCACGGGTATATTTGTAGCTATAGCCAAAAATACATTGTATGTGTCAAAATTATAGATTTTTCTTTTATGCCAAAAATCATTAGATTATTAATTAAAGATCATGTTCCATGAAGATATCTTTTAAATTTCCTACTGTTAATATATTAAGACTGAATTTTTGACTAGTAATATGCATTGCTAAGAATTCATTTGGACAACTTTAAAGGCGATTTTCTCAATATTTCGATTTTCTCAAATAGTTCTGAAAACTATTCTCAAATAGTATCTCAGCCAAATATTGTCTGATCAAAACAAACCATTCATCAATGGAAAGCTTATTTATTCAAATAATTGATCCTTATGACTGGTTTTGTGGTCCAGGGTCAAATATTATTGATTTCAGTTTAGAGCATTGCATTATGGGAACATTGGTACACAGGTGCTCTGGTTACAAATTAATGCTTTGAAATTACAAAATTAATGTTTTGAGTAAAAAAAAAAAAAAAAGGCCATCCAGGAAATCTATGCAGAAAGAAAATTTGCATACTCAGTATTCAAAACCAGTGGCTAGTATGACATTTCAAACCTATTTTTCTTATCTTGTCATTGGTGTGGTGGTGACGGTGATGTGTGTTTCTCTGATTGGTTCAGGGATAATGATTTCGACTATCTGGAGTTCCGGCTGTGGATCGGTCTGTGGTCTGCTTTCTTGTGTCTGGTGCTGGTGGCCACAGACGCCAGTTTCCTGGTGCAGTACTTCACCCGCTTCACAGAGGAGGGGTTTTCTGCTCTCATCAGCTTCATCTTCATCTACGACGCCTTTAAGAAGATGCTCAAACTGGCTCACCATCATCCAATCAACACAGACTTCAACATGGACCTGGTCACGCAGTACGGATGCCACTGCACTCCTCCAGACGGTGAGACCATCACGCAGTGGAGAAGAAATAATCCGATTTGATATAATCTTGTCTTATTTTTTATTATTATTAATATAATCAAATTATAATAATATATTAACAGTATTGCCTATTTTAGAGAAAATATCTTAATATATTAACGTTTTAAGTTGTAACTTGGTTTGAATGTTTTACATTTTCTTTCAATTATGCACATGATTTTGATATTCTTATTAGAGATCAACACATAATACTCATTAAGAAAATGTTTTGTTTGATTTCTGATTATTTCATATTGCATTTAACACTGCAACATACAGTATTCAGTTTTCTTCGTTAGGCGTTTTTTTAATTGGAGACTGGTACATTCTGAGTTATTCAGTCATTATAATTTTTATACAAGCTATTTATATATTTATTTTTGTTATTCTATTTTTTGTAGTAATAGTAATAGAGTAACATAAATACTTGTTTTCAGAGAAATATATATCAGAGAAATATCTTAATATTTAAATGTTTATTCCTTTTTACTCTATTGACAATTTATTATATTTTATAATTCATATCATATAATTGACTTTTTTTTATTATACATGCTATGTTTTCCTTCTTATTTTCTTTTTCTTACCTGTCTTAATTAATTTGTATATTTGTATATATAAAATAATATACTTATAGTAATATATTAACATGAATAGGTTTTCTAGATATAATATTATGTAAAAAATGTACGCTATTGACAAATTGTTACTTTGTTTAAAATATTTACATTTTGTAATTCACATCATATAGTTCATACACATGCTATTTATTATTATTATGTTTTTTATTTTACATACTAATAGTAATATATTATCATTAATACTTTCAGAGAAATTATTGTAATATTTAAACTTTTTTTTTCTTTTTTACTCTATTGACAAATACGAAGTTACTTTGAATTTTTTTCACATTTTCTTCTAGTTTTGCACAGGACTTGTTTTTTCTCATAAGAAAACAGGAAATAATAGTGATCAGTAAAAGCAGTGAGTGAGAAACTAACATTCAACATCAGGTTTAATATAAAACTAAACTAATGTTTCGTGTCTTTGATTCAAAGGCAATGTTTCAGTTCTGTACATGGAGAAAATGGAGGACCTGATGAACAGCACAGGACAGGTAGAAGCTCTGTGTGTTTGTGTTGACCATTATTCAATTATTAAAATACCCACAATGCATCAGATACATTAAAAACTGCCATTTTTGACAAGTTACTGCACCTATACAACACATATGATATTTAAAAAGACTAAACGTGTTTTTTTTTATTGATATGAATGAGGATAATTGTTCATGTTTGTGTTTGCGCAGAAACATCTGAACACGACCTGGGCGTCTTTGACGCGTTCTGAGTGTTTGGAGTGGGGCGGTCAGCTGGTGGGCCCGGCGTGCGAATACGTCCCTGATATCACACTGATGTCCTTCATTCTGTTCTTCGGCACATACACCTGCTCCATGGGTCTGAAGAAGTTCAAAACCAGCCGATTTTTCCCAACTACGGTACACAAACACACACACACACACACACACACACACGGTCATCATCACTCTTTAATTAGGATCTGAACTGGCTTATGCTATACTCATGAGAATATTCATCCTTACAGGACTTGGACACCATGTCCTCACACACAAACACACACACACATGTTTGTTTTTGTGAAAAGTGGGTTCATCCCATAGGCGTAATGGTTTTTATACTGTACAAACTGTATATTCTATGGCCCTACACCAACCCTACACCTAACCCTAACCCTCACAATAAACTTTGTGCATTTTTACTTTCTCAAAAAACTCATTCTGTATAATTTATAAGCCTTTTGAAAAATGGGGACATGGGTTATGTCCTCATAAGTCACCCTCTCCTTGTAATACCTGTGTCATACCCATGTCATTATACAGAGTTGTGTCCTGATATGTTACAAAAACAAGAGCACACACACACACACACACACACAGAGACTTTAAGATATTATTTGAAATGCATTGCTTCTGAATTTAAGTGTCCTTTGGTTTGGCAGCAGTAATGGAAAATCCTTCTAAAAATGCAGTAGCATATTACCAATCTGGACTCATTAAAACATCATAAATCTCCATTAATCTCCACTAATTAGAGGTTACAGATTTAAAGATTATAGTTTTAGCTTTCAATTCTGGTGTTTGTGGTGCATTTCTAGTCAGTGATGTATTAGTTTGTGATTTTGATCAAATAAATAATAAAATAAACCTAGAATGTTGATGCTGTGTTATTATTTGTTCATAATCTGAACGATTTAAACTGTTAATGTGAATTAATATGCTGAATGGTTGTTTATATTTCGCAGGTCCGCAAACTGATCAGTGATTTCGCCATTATTCTGGCCATCTTGATCTTTTGTGGTGTGGACGCGCTGGTCGGTGTGGATACACCCAAACTAATAGTGCCAAGTGAATTCAAGGTGTGTGTGTGTGTGTGTGTGTGTGTGTGTTGACTGGGTTTAATGCCGTTGTGAGGGAACTTCTATGTTACAGTAATACTTTAATAGTACCATATTATACCTTCAAACCACTCACTGAAGTCTGACACTTGAAACCTCTAATACATGAATCAATATAAGTTTCATTATTAATTCTAACAAACCATCATACACGATATAATATATAACAGATCAATAGATTATTTAGTTTCAAATGTTATTATGATGCTCATATTTCTATTTGAATGTAGATAAAGTACATATATATATATATATATATATATATATATATATATATATATATATATATATATATGTAATGCATAAATGTACAGTCAAACCAAATTTTTTTTACTGAGACCAGATATAATTTTTGATTATTTTTATTTACTAGTGGGTGCAGGACACTGTAGTTCATTTATGTAAATGAGGATGGCAAATTAAATTAAACTGTGATATATTATACCCAAAAACTCTTCATACAGTGGACTACCAGTAAAACTGATAAGGTTGGGAGCAAAAAATGTTCAGACACTTTGACCTGACCATGCTTTGCTTAATTGTTATCTGACATCATCAAGATGAATTTGTTCTGACAAAGTTTAACTCTTGAGTTCTTGATCACCATTTTCTAAACTATAGCAAATAAACTTTGATCATTTGTGAAATGTTGAAGATGTCTGAATAAATGTTGCTCTGGCTGTATATACTGTAACATATATGTAGTATAAAATATAAAATATGTGTGTAATATATATATATATATATATATATTTATTATTTTTTATATAAAATATTATATTCAAAATACCAATAAATGTAATATAAATATATGTTGTTGTTTTTTAAATTTGATTTAAATGTCTAATTATCCTGTATTTTTTTAACCCTAAATAGCCGACGAGTCCAAATCGTGGTTGGTTTGTTCCACCGTTTGGAGGAAACCCGTGGTGGGTTTACCTGGCATCACTCTTACCTGCTCTCCTGGTCACCATCCTCCTCTTCATGGACCAGCAGATCACAGCGGTCATCGTCAACCGCAAGGAGCACAAGCTCAAGGTACAAACGGCTGATGTGGAAATGCTACACAAACTCAGGGGCTGATGTGGAGTATTATGAGGGGCACTGCTACTGCTTCAGTCGACACAGGACTTAGATCTCAAACACAAAGTGCTGTGCTTAATATAGAGAACTGATCATTTACTACAGGTCATGAGTGTTGTTTTTCTCGCCCTGAACGCAGAAGGGAGCCGGGTATCACCTGGACCTGTTCTGGGTCTCCATTCTCATGATCGTGTGTTCGTTCATGGGTCTACCATGGTACGTGGCGGCCACCGTCATCTCCATCGCACACATAGACTCTCTCAAGATGGAAACTGAGACTTCGGCACCTGGAGAACAGCCCAAATTCCTTGGAGTCAGGTGAGGGGAAAAGTCCAAATGCATTGAAATCATGAGGAAAAATTTGCTTGAATCGCTCTGAACTGTATCTTAAATAGGAAAAACTTGATTACAGCATCAAAAACTCTGTCCTTGCTAAAAAAAGACAAACAATTAAACAAGTTTAATATACCATGTGTGGAGCAGCATTTTAGACCAATGGGATTTCACTGTGGGCGGGGCTACGCAAAACAATGTGAATAAATAGATCATAAACAACCAGCATAATGTGTAAAGATGGATCAATATGGATTTTTATATCCCTGATTTCAATTTCTACATAGAATGAGGATGATATAATGCATAATCCATCATCTTCTGTAATGTATTTTTTTTATAAAATCTAAAAAAAGGAAAGATTTTGTGCTGCTGACTTTTGATTATTTTTAACTTGAAGAGCTAAAATAATGGTAGCACTTTACATTAAGGTTTTATTTGTTAAACTTATTTAACTATATTAGTTCAAATGAACTATACTTACACAGCATTTATTAATATTAGTTTATGTTAGGTTCAACATTTCCTAATACATTATTAAAATCAAAAGTTGTATCTGTTAACATTAGTTAATGTCCTTTAAACTAAAGTTAATAAATGCTGTAAAAATATATTTTTCATTGTTAATTTGTGTTAGTTATTGCATTGTCACCAAATGAGATCTTACTGTAAAGGGTTACCAAAATAACTAAAACGAAATAAACAAAATAATAATTTATAATTAACCTAATAAAGATCACAAAACACAACAAAATTACTAAAACTTCAACTAAAGTGCATTAAAAACTGCTAATAATTTTTTTTTAATTCAAAATATTAATAAAAATGATAATAGTATCTCAATCATACTAAAATAACACTTATGTAAATGTAAATATGATGCCAATGTATATACACTCTACAATTTAATGACATCACGTGAGATAAACACCGATTTTGCATAGAATTTACTCATTTATTCATTAATAAAATGAAAGGCAGAAGTAGTTTATCATCCATTAGTATTTATTTTCCGTTGGCGAGGCTTTCTGTGGAACTGAGGAGGAAATAACTCTCATGTTTTATCAGTCAAGCAGACATACAGTAGTGCTAATAATCCCCAAATGACTAAATATCTCAAAGAAATGATCTGATATATCAGTTCATCACTAGTTATGTGTGGCTTTATTGTGTCCCGTTCACCAGACTGTGGCTCATGCTTGTTTGGTCGATTCTTTCTCATGCAGAGAGCAGAGAGTCACAGGAACAATGGTGTTTATTTTGACGGGTCTGTCGGTCTTCATGGCTCCCATTCTGAAGGTTTGTACTTTCATATTTATTCAACCCTATCTACACTGTCCTCTTGAATACTAAAACTCATCTTTGTCCTGGAGATTAAGACTGAATGGAGCTTAATGCGTGTGTGTTTGCTTTGAGTTCATGTGTACGGCTTAAAGTTGACAAAATATGTTTTTTAGCACATATGCACGTATTTATCAGTTTTTTTCTCTTCTGGGAAAACAGACCACGAATATAAATGACTCTGGCTCGTAAATATCAGGATCATGAATCATATCTGTGATGTAAACAGGAGAGTATTTGAGAAAATATCAGTTGTGTCTACAAAATATTAGGGTATTTTAAGCTTTTCTGAAGTGAATTGAAGGGTTTATAAATGTAAATAAATATAGGGCTTATATTTATATAGCAGTATATCTGCAGCTCTGTGAAACTTGATTTCTTGAATTCATTTCTGAAAAAAAAGTTTAAAATGACTGCTTATCAGAATAAAAAAGCACAAAAATCTATCTATCTATCTATCTATCTATCTATCTATCTATCTATCTATCTATCTATCTATCTATCTATCTATCTATCTATCTATCTATCTATCTATCGGTATCATTGTGATACATGTATGATTATGTACTTCTTCATTGGTTAGTGCTTTTACTGCCCCCTACTGGACATGTAATTTGCAAACATCACAGTTTGGGAAAGGACTTTGACCTGTGAACGGAAAAAAAACTTACACCAGGATGTAAAATAAGACCAAGGCTTTCATCTTGGTGTGCTTTTTGTCAGTAACACAAATTCTGTTTCATTATAAGCTGTTTGCATTGCTCAAATCTCCTCCTTTGGTGACGAGGTTGAATTTGGGGTGTGTTTGATGGATACAGCTTTTTGTCTTTGATTCTGTATGTGTGTACGTATTGCTTTATGTGTCTGAAGACAAATTGAAGTGGTGTTATTGATATAATGCTATAATACAGTGTGTTTGGTTTGATCTGTGCAGTTCATCCCTATGCCCGTCCTGTACGGTGTGTTCCTCTACATGGGTGTCGCCTCTCTCAATGGTGTCCAGGTGAGTTCATGCAGCTCAGCGAGTGTCGTGTTACTGTTCTGCAGAAAGAGATTCTAATCTTCCTGACTAGAGGAACTCCACTGGAGCCTGGGAACCCGAGTGATTCCAGAACTTGATCTGAGTTCAGGAAAGTGGGGTTAAATCATATAAAGTGTTATATGCATGGATAAATCTAGAGCCCGTCAGGACAGATTTGTGCATCAAAATGTGTTCAAATAATTGTTCTTGCTGTTAAACCTTGATTCATAAGTCATCCGGAGTCTTTTACATCTTTCTAAGCGACCAGACTTACTATATTTGTCTTATTATATAAATATTATATTTTTATTATATGTCTTTTTTTTGGTACGTTTTTCTGACAACAGGAAATAATAAATTAAATATTTTAAAAGATCTAAATATCTAAAATAAAGTACATTCATATTTTTATTCTATTTTATTGTATACTGTTTTATTTTAATTGAATTTTTTTTTCAATATTTTCAATACTTTGCATTGAAATAAGTTTTCATTTGCATTTCAAAATTTTCACTGATTATTTTCAATGTAATATCGTTTTTGTTAAAAATATAAATAAAAGTGGAATATATTATCTTATTATTTATGTATTTATTATTATTTTTATTATTATGTGTGTGTGTGTGTGTGTGTATATATATATATATATAATACAATTTTGTGTATACTTATATTTATATTATATATTTATTTTAATTCTATTATACATTATATATTTAAATATAATATAATAATATTTCACCTAATTTTGGTGATGTCTGCTTCTAAATAAACTATGAATTAATCTTTTTTTGTGTATGTAGTTTATGGATCGTCTGCAGCTCTTGTTGATGCCAGCAAAACACCAACCAGATCTGATCTACCTGAGATATGTACCGCTGAGACGGGTTCACTTCTTCACCTTCATACAGGTGTGTGTGTGTGTGTGGTCACATGCTCAGCCTCATAAAGGGGCTCACATCTATAGCTTTAGAGCTGTATATGCATGATGAATGTGTGTGTCTGTCACAGGTGCTGTGTTTGGCTCTCCTGTGGGTGTTGAAGTCAACAGTAGCGGCCATCATATTTCCTGTGATGGTGAGTCTTTTATTTGCAAACACAAAATGCACTCAGTTGGTTTAATGATTATCTGATGTGCACTGCATGCAAAACTGGAAATCTAATCAGATCCACAAAAAAACTTTTATTCTGTAGTCCTTAAGAAAATCATTTACTTGCACATTCCAGAAACATGCTGACCTGAAGACCTTATAATGAAACATCAACTCAAGTTTCTAACCCTATAAATCCTATAATATCATATTTCATACACAGATTTCTAAGGCCTTAACATGATCAAAACATTACTAAAAACCCGTTGTACCCAATCTACAACATGGCTTCTGTCATCTGATTGATAGGTTGTACAAATAAAAAAGACATTATTGGAAAATACAGATTGACAGCTGATATGTATATGCATTGGATATAATACTTAATAATAATCTTACACTGTTATAAAGTTCTCATTGACTTCTCTCAGAATTTCATCTTACTTTTTGTCCATATAAATATCAGAAACTGCATCAAATTGCATACTTTTGCTCAGTTTGGGCCTCTGAAGAATTTTGTCTTTCTCAAAAATGAGATCATCATACAACATGTATCAAAAATAAGAATCAAAACACATATATCTCCTTAAAGTTTCTATAAACTCTTCCATTTAAAAACAAAACAAAAAAAATGATTTCATTATGACGTGCGGCTTTACAGGGTTAATTTCCACACACCTGAAACCTCTTTCGGTTCTTTTTTCCAGATTCTTGCATTAGTCGCCTTGAGAAAGGCCATGGATTATGTGTTCTCACAGCACGATCTCAGTTACCTGGATGACGTCATGCCCGAGAAAGACAAGAAGAAGAAAGAGGACGAGAAGAAGAAGAAGAAAAAGAAAGGAAGCATTGACAGTGACATGAACGACGTGAGTCTCTCTCTCTGTGTGTGTGTGTGTGTGTGTGGTAGAAACGGGCATTTCTGTAAAGCTGCAGTGGTAAGAATGTGCCACCCCTGCGTTTACAGTCAGATTTTCCAGCCATTGAGAACATTCCCAGCATAAAGATCTCAATGGAGACCATGGAACTGGAGACAGTGCTGGGGGAGAAGCCCTCAGACCGTGAGTAAACCTCGGGCAGGGGCTCCAGCCGTCACTCTGTCCTGTTACTAACAACTTCAATAATGGCCTCTCCCTCTCCTCTTCCGGCTTTCCTCACGCACTCCTCCGGAAAACATCTCTGAATCCCGTCTTTCTCATTGTTTATGGTGTTGCTTGGTTTCCTGGCCTGTGTGGATAACAGATAATACAAGCTTAATCACTATACTGCAACTTTGTGTGTTCTGTTTGTATTCATAGAGTCAGCATGCAATCAATGGACCCTATGTACTTTGCTAATACATGTGCCTTTTCGTGCATGATTTATTCCAAATGTTTGTCTTTCAAAATAATATGAAATATAGCAAAATAACTTAAAACCAGTTCGCTTGTCATTGATCGCTTTTATTTCTCAAACTCTCCAAGCACTTGGATTTATTCTGCTCTATATTTATTGGATTTATGTGGAATTTAGTGATTAACGATTTCAGGTCCATAACGGTTGCATATGTGACAGGTTAAAGGAAATACTTACTGTACTGTTATGGGTTAAAAGGTTTTAGTAAATTAATAGGATGTGAGTATCTTAAAATATTTAAGGTTAAAAAGCTCATGCGTTCAGTACTAGTAATAAGGATTTATACAATTCATATAATTGTGTTAAAAAGTTAAAATCTGACATGTTTACAAAGGGTAACAATTATAAGAGCAATATGTAAACGTTATATTGATTACTTCATTTTGTAGTGCCTAATTTACAGGTGAAAAGTGTTGATCTGTGATCGCCAAAGTGATCTTAATCTATGCACCCGTGATTGATTGCTTTTGTCTTCCAACCCTTTTCTCCGGGGAAATCGCGGTCTTTTCCTCATAACACTAAAGTTTTCAGTGAGGAAACACCTATATCACTCTTGTGATTATTTCTCCCCTTTTTCAGGGGTGTAACATTTTGGAGGCACCGCTGGGATTGCTGTTCAGATGTCCAGTGGCCACATACTGGTCGTTAAATTCCGAGCCAGCTAAATCCCCCCATAACAACCCGGGCAGGGAGGAAAGTGTTGCTGTTCGAAGGGACCTGGATCCTGGTGGCTAAGTACGTGTCAACTGAGGCCATTAAGAGATCATCAGAGACAGTAAAGACCATCTGGTTCAAGTCCTGCACAGTAAAAGTTTCTCCTGTCCTGTCAACATGACAACCACGTTGGAAGAGCTACAGGGAGAGTTAGTAGGGAAATTGCACACCCTGACTAAAGACGAGTTACTAGAGATATGTGATTTTCTTGGCATATCAGGTGAACAGAGAAGAAATGTCCAAGACAAATCCCGCATATCATTGATGACTCGTATCATGATGTTCATTGAAAGAGAGGAATTGGCAGAGTTAGAAGATGGCGGCATGACGGAATTGTTACTACTTCAAGACAAAATGGCGGAGATAATCAGTGGCATGGACAACAAAACAGAGCAAACTGAACAGGATATGGAACCAACAGAAACAGATCGCAGAATAGAGGAACCGAGAGCTGTAACCCCACAACAAGGAGTGAAAACTGAGCAGGTTACTGCAGTCAATGCAATGATCAGTGATTCTCTGCGCCAGCCCCAAATCCCTGTCCATCCTCAGGTGAGCATTCAGCCCTCACCTAGCGCTCAGCCACAGCCCAGTCAATACTGGCGCAAAGAGTTTAAAATTTCTGGGCAGATAGGTGAACCGGGCCAGAAAGAGAAACTGATTTTTTCCAGCCTTGCCCATCAGATTGAGAATGGACTTAACAGAGGTTATCCTGAGGTAGAAATTGTAGATGCAGTAATCAGGGCTATTTCTCCGGGCTCACAGCTCCGCAGCTACTTGGAAGGTAAACCCCAGCTAACTCTTCCCACGCTTAGATGCATCCTGCGTTCCCACTTTCAAGAGAAGAGTGCGACAGAGCTTTACAAACAGCTAACTTCAGAATCACAGCACTGCAAGGAGACCCCTCAAAGCTTCCTGATGCGCGTCTTCGATTTGAGGCAGAAAGTACTGTTTGCATCCCAGGAGTCAGAATCAGGACTTAAGTATGACCCGGCGCTGGTCCAGCGTATGTGTTTACACACAGTCCTTACGGGTCTCCAGAGTGACAGTATCAGGATAGACATGCAGCCTCTCCTGCTAGATAGTGAAACATCAGATGAGGTTTTGCTAGAGAAGCTTAACGTTGCTTGTGCTAATGAAATAGAAAGACGAAATAAAAAGCGGTTTAATGCCACACAGCCTGCTACAAATGTCAGTGTAGTCCAGTCAGATGATACGCCATCTGCAAAGTGTTCTGCGAAGGACGTCAAAGCGAAGATACCCGCAGAACTATTAACAGAGCTAGCTGAACTTAAGACGGGGGTAGATTCTCTAAAAGGTCTCAGTGCAGAGATAGCTCAGATTAAGGAGACATTACAGCAGCCTATGTTTCAGTCACAGCCTTATGCTTATGCCCCACCTCCAGTTAGGAGGCCAGATAGGGAATTCCAGCCACCTCTTCCCCAGCAGCAGTATTACAGCAACTACAGACAGCCCCAAACACCACCCGACTCTGTACAGCATCAATATGCACCTAACTGGTATACAAACCGCTCTGCTCAAGCTACAAGGAGGTGTTTTATCTGCCAGCAGGCCAGAACTGATGAACGCTGCACACACTGCTTCCGATGTGGGAGTGGAGAACATTTTCAAGCTGGATGTAAAATCCGTGGCGTCAGACCATCACGAGAGGCCCCTTTAAATGGGAAAGGGTTACCGCTGAGGGACGAGTGTTAACCATAGCTATCGAAAAGTCCCAGAAATGTGCAAATTGTGCCAGAGAAGATTTAATTGAGAACCTGAAACAATGTTCATTATGTAAAGAGACACTGTATTGTTCCAAAACATGTCAAAACCAGCATTGGACCAAACATTCTGAAAAATGCACTCACCTGAAAATTGACTCTACCAGTAAAAAGCTTTTCTGCACAGAGGAAAACGGCCTCTCTTTGCCATCTCTAGCACAGGTTTGCCACCCCCATAAGG
Organism: Carassius carassius; assembly: GCF_963082965.1. NCBI lineage: Eukaryota > Metazoa > Chordata > Actinopteri > Cypriniformes > Cyprinidae > Carassius > Carassius carassius. Next base: position 3,258,216 of record NC_081801.1, read on the forward strand.
TCACCTCGTTAGTCGGCAGACAGTGTCTTGTTGAGTGTCACCTGAATCACCAACACCTCCAAGCTCTATGGGACACAGGCTCTCAGGTCTCAGTCATTGATGAACGATGGAAAGAGGAATACCTCCCAAACGCAAGGCTGAGAGATGTTTCAGAAATCCTGGACTCACCTGACGATCTAAGATTGACTGCAGCAAATGGGACTGAAATGCCGTACCTGGGATGGATTGAGACAACTTTTCGCCTAGCCTCTGAAACTGACCAAACAAAAGAACTGATCATCCCAGTGCTGGTAATGAAAGGCTGTCACCTATCTCATCCAATCATAGGTTTCAATGTTATTGAGCACATCCTGGCAATGACTGAACAGACTAAGCGGTACAGTACAGTGAGAAAAGCTTTTCCAAGCCTCAAAAGAAACAAGGTGAGCGCTTTTATACAGGCTGTTAGCGCAGAACAGACAGATGAATATGGGGTGAAAATAAAGGAAAAGAAGGCTGCTGTACCAAAACACAGTAGTATTCAGATTGAGTGCCGTCTAGCTTCCCAGCCTTTCAAAGAGGACACGACAATGCTCTTTCAGCCAGACCTGAACCCTCAGTGGCCAGATGGACTTGAGTTCTTTGATACTTTAGTCAGAGTCAGGAAAGGTGTTTGTCCAGTCATTATGCTTGATGTCTCTAACCCCACTGACCATGACATTGCCCTGTTAGGACGCACAATAATCGGTACAGTACAAACCATTATGACTGTGCTACCTGCCCAAGTCGTTGAAAAAGCTGTCACCTCAGCCACAGTGAATCATACCAGCGTTCGAACCCAATGTAATTCTAGTGAACAGTGGGATCCACCAGTAGAGTTAAGTCACCTAACCGAAGGGCAGAGAGAGGTAGTTAGGCAAATGCTTAGAGAAGAGTGTCACTCCTTCTCCAGATCAGACAATGACATTGGCTGCATTGAACGGTTGAAAATGACTATTTCTCTAAAGGACTCAGAGCCGGTCAATCGCACATACATGTCAGTGCCCAGGCCACTGTATCAGGAGATGAAAGGTTACCTTCATGACCTCATAGCTCAGGGCTGGGTGAGAAAATCAAACTCTTCATACTCTTCACCTGTTGTGTGTGTTCGGAAAAAGGACGGGACCCTCCGGTTGTGTATAGATTACAGAGAGCTGAACCGAAAGACACATCCCGACCGCCAGCCAATCCCTCGGGTCCAAGACATCCTGGACAGTTTAGGTGGTAATTCCTGGTTCTCCCTCTTAGATCAGGGAAAAGCATATCACCAGGGGTTTATCTCTGAAGAAAGCAGACCACTGACAGCATTTGTGACCCCGTGGGGACTCTATGAGTGGATACGTATGCCATTTGGTCTCATGAATGCTCCTGCAGCTTTTCAGCGTTGTATGGAGGAATGTCTGGAAGGGCTCCGGGATAACATCTGCATTCCTTATCTTGACGACACACTAGTTTTCAGTAAAACTTTCGACAGCCATGTGAATGATGTGCGTAAAGTTTTGCAGCGCCTCAGAGAGTATGGCATCAAACTCAAGCCAAGTAAGTGTGACCTCTGTAAACCCCAGGTCCGTTATTTGGGAAGAATAGTGTCTGCAGAGGGCAGCAAAGTTGACCCAGCCGATTTTGAAGCAGTAAGAGCATTGAAAGATATCAGACCAGAGACGGTGGGCCAGCTCAGAAAAATGCTTGGTTTACTCACTTACTACAGACAGTACATCAAAGACTTTTCTAGGAAGGCCAGTTGTCTTTATGACCTCCTGAAAGCAGAGAAAGTACCTGACCACCCACGGAAAACTAAAACAAAGAAAATAAGTCACGTTGTGCCCTCAAACAAGCCAATCATGTGGAGTGACCAGCACCAACAGTCACTTGAACAGTTGATTGAATGTTTGCTTCACCCACCAGTCTTAGGTTTCCCTAATTTCACTCAGCCATTTGTTGTACACACTGATGCGTCACACCAAGGCTTGGGAGCAGTTCTCTACCAAAAGCAAGATGGGAAGCTTAGGGTCATTGCTTATGGTTCTCGAACATTAACAGCAGCTGAGAAGAACTATCACTATCACTCTGGCAAGCTAGAATTTCTAGCTCTAAAATGGGCAATCACTGATAAGTTCCGTGATTATTTATACTATGCTCCGACATTTACTGTGTACAGCGATAACAATCCGCTCAGCTACATACTGTCTACTGCAAAACTGAACGCAACCACTTCCAGGTGGGTTGCAGAATTAGCTGATTTCCACTTTACGATCAAGTACAGGCCGGGCAGAGAGAACAGTGATGCAGATGCTTTATCAAGGATGCCACTGGATGTAGAGTCACTGATGAGAGAATGTTCTGAAGAGCTTCCACCAGACACTATTACTGCCACGATACAAGCAGTTGAGGTACAGAAAGAGTATGTTGCAACTTGGTCACTCTCAGCTGCATCTATGTCAGTATCAGTTGAAGGTGAGACAACCGCTGCATCCATCAGCTCGATTCCAAAAGGTGAAATAAGAGAAGCACAAAAATCTGACCCGGTCATCCGTCCTGTGCTCGATTTCAAACTATCTGGTTCCAAACCACCAGTTAAGGAGCAAAAAGAATCCAGTCCAAAGATAAAATGCCTATTGCGAGAATGGGACAAATTGACAATAGACAGTGATGGCATTCTGTACAGAATCACTACAGCCCGCAAGCAGTTAGTTCTACCAGAGCAGTACAAAGGTAAAGTGATGCAAGAGTTACACAATAACATGGGACACCAAGGTACTGACCGCACTGTATCACTAGTCCGTGACCGCTTCTTCTGGCCATATATGCAATCTGATATTGAGCACTATGTGACTAAAACTTGTAGCTGTGTCAAACAGAAAAAGCCAAGCCATGAAATAAGAGCTCCTCTGACAAACATTGTGACTACACAGCCATTTGAACTGGTATGCATAGACTTCCTCCATCTTGACAGATGCAAAGGCGGATACGAGTACATCCTCGTTATTGTTGATCATTTTACACGCTTCACGCAAGCCTATGCCACCACGTCCAAGTCAGGAAAAACTGCTGCGAATCTCATCTTCAATGACTTTGCCCTGAAGTTTGGGTTCCCCGTCCGCATCCACCATGACCAAGGGGGAGAATTCGAAAATCAGTTGTTCCATCAGTTAAAGAAACTCAGTGGCATGGCGGGGTCCAGAACAACACCCTATCACCCGATGGGTAACGGTCAAGTGGAACGTATGAACAGAACCTTGTTGCAAATGTTAAAGACACTAACTGAGACACAAAAGTCAAATTGGAAAGAGTCCCTGCACAAACTAGTTTATGCATATAACTGCACCCGTTGCGAAGTGACTGGCTATTCACCCTTTTATCTTCTGTTTGGGAGATCACCCAGGCTTCCAGTCGATATGCTCTTTGGATTGTGCACAGAGACAGGTCCCAGTAACCAGCGAGACTATGTGGAGAAATGGAAACAAGGGATGGAGGAAGCATACGCCATTGCAAATGAAAATGCTCAGAAAAATGCTGAAAGAAGTAAGAAGTACTATGACACCAAAGTAAGGAGTGCAGTGCTACAGCCTGGCGAGCGAGTTCTGATTAAAAACCTTACACCAAGAGGAGGACCCGGTAAACTCCGTAACTATTGGGAAGATACAATTCACACAGTAGTGAGACAAATGGGTTCAGACCTGCCGATTTATGAATTGAGACCAGAAAAGGGTAGGGGACGCTCCAGAGTCCTGCACAGAAATCTACTCATGTCCTGTGACCACTTACCATTTGAGACACAACCAGACATGACTAACGAGGACAAAAGTAAGAAAAAAAGGAGACATCAGCCTGCATCACAGTCTTTTGACTCTGATGAAGACAGCGGGGATGAATATGACCTTCATCATGAGCCACTACAAGTCCCCACATACATTGAATCAGCGAGAGAGTCGGAACACAGACCTCCACCACTAAAAGAGACTGTTGTAGTGCCAGTTCCTGATATGCTACCAGCACAGCTCCTTGTTGAGAAGCAGTTGGAGAGGCCAACAACCGTTAAAGACTTACTTGCTGAAGAGATTAACTTGCCTGCTGAGGAAATGAACTTGCCTGATGAAAATCCGCCTGATGATCATCCATCAAGGACCTTTCCTTTATTAACTCCTGTTGCTGAACCTGAGGACCCAGCCTACCAGCGGCCACAAAGAGAAAGACACCCTCCAAGACGTATCACCTATGATCAGCTTGGTAGCCCTTCCTTGTACAGTATCCAGCCACAACCGCAGTTGTTCTCTGTCTACCCGGTCCCGGCACCAGGACTGGTTCCGTGGTTGCCATCATCACACCAATTTTACCTTCAGCCACCCTGCATGTATGGACTTCAGCAAGCATAACGCTATAGAGATGACATGTTTGACTGCTTTTATGGACTGTTGATTAATGCAAGAGACAATTTGTAGACTATGCCTACAGATCATTGAGTCTGATGGACTGTTGATTAATAGAGAAATGAGTCCTCAATGAGAAAGGACTGCTTATGGACTGTTTATACAGCTGGTCAACAGATATGGACTGTGGATAATGCGTTGACTCTATTTGAGCTGTGACCTTTGACCTCTGCTCAAGTACTGGCTCACAGAAGATGATTTTCTAGGTCCAGAGCCTAAGAGACTGTTTAAGATGAATGTTGGTAATGTCAGGACGACATTTATTTTGTCGGGGAGAATGTGACAGGTTAAAGGAAATACTTACTGTACTGTTATGGGTTAAAAGGTTTTAGTAAATTAATAGGATGTGAGTATCTTAAAATATTTAAGGTTAAAAAGCTCATGCGTTCAGTACTAGTAATAAGGATTTATACAATTCATATAATTGTGTTAAAAAGTTAAAATCTGACATGTTTACAAAGGGTAACAATTATAAGAGCAATATGTAAACGTTATATTGATTACTTCATTTTGTAGTGCCTAATTTACAGGTGAAAAGTGTTGATCTGTGATCGCCAAAGTGATCTTAATCTATGCACCCGTGATTGATTGCTTTTGTCTTCCAACCCTTTTCTCCGGGGAAATCGCGGTCTTTTCCTCATAACACTAAAGTTTTCAGTGAGGAAACACCTATATCACTCTTGTGATTATTTCTCCCCTTTTTCAGGGGTGTAACACATAAGCGATTCTTTTGTCAATTATTGTGGGAGAAACAATACACATTGTTTAAACAAAAAATTCCTATTCACAACCTTCAGACGGCCATTCAGTAAGATTTTATTTTACAAAATCAATATTTTTATTCCACCAGGACACTGAAGACTGGAGTAATGATGCTGAAAATTCAGCTTTGCACCACAGGAATAAATTACATTTTACAATATATTCAAACAGAAAACAATTATTAGAAATTGCAATAATATTTCACAATATTACTGATTTTATTGTATTTTTAGTCTAATAAATGCAACCTTAGTGAGCAGAAGAGATTTTCAAAAATGTTACCATCCCCAAAATCTCAAAATAATAACTAAACAGTTTTTTGATATATATATATAAATAACACTGAATCAAACACTATCTCATGTTGACTTTAACTTGATGGTTTTTATCTCTGCATTTCCTGTTCTTTACTGCCTCTTTTAATTCTAACCTCTAACCAATCAATTCTTCTCTTCAGCTGCATCATAACATATTATGCATATTATTTTCTCCCTCTATGATTTGATAATCTGCTCTGTATGTGTATGTATGTATATTAACACCACATGCTTGTTTCTCATAGGAAAGCCCTTGTCCTTACTCACTCCCTGCTGATGGAAAACAATTTTTCCTTTCCAAGACTGTGTCAAGGTAAATCTGTGTGTGCACATGCATGTCTATAATTATCTAGCTTATATCAGCATGAATTCTATGCTGGCTCCGGCTGCTTTATGGTGCTGGTCTATCAGGTGGAACCACCATTACCATGTTATTTTAGTCGTAATTTTAGTCAAATCTCTGAAATGCATTGGCAAACCAATCCATTAGCATTAAATGCATGTCTATGAGCTATGTGTTTTGTAATCAAGTCTAACAGCTCTCTCTTTTGGTTTCTCCTAGTCAGGATTTAAACCCCTTTAAGAAGATGGTGCCTCAGATCAGAATTGATTTGGACACGGACAACAACAGATTCTTCTGGAAAACGTCCTCGGAAACGTCCCTTTAAACACTCCTGAAAACACTCATAGGTCCAGATGATGGTTTGGTCAGTCAGCTAAACAAAAACAACTTTGCTAGAATGTTTCTATTTAAAGTCCAAAAAAAAAAGGACAAGTGGTATTTAAACACTACAACCAACAGCTGCACAAACAAACTTTACCAAAGAGTTATTTTTTTTAAACTTTATTGAGTTTTTTAGCTCCTCAATATGTTCTTCTGACGTTTTGGTTACATTACTGTTGAAAAGTTGGGGGGAAAAAAAGTATTTTTGCTATTGATTTATTTTTTTTGGTTCTGGGTCCAGACTGATTTTTTCCCCCATTAATTATTTTTACATTTTTATAACCATATTTTATTAAACCTAAAGCATATCAGAATTATGTCTTAATATTGTAGAAACAAATAAGGTATAAAACAAAGCAAACTTGAGGTTTGAGTTTTCTTTTGGCCAAATGACTGCACTTCATTCAAATAAACATTATCAATGAACATATTCTGTTTTCTATGGAAGCTACGGAATTTAAAAAATAGAAACTGTAATTGCAGATTATTTCACAATTCTTTTTTTCCTTCAATCCTGAGACTTAAACTTAAAATTCTGAGAGAAAAGTCAGAATTGAGAGATATAAACTTTTTTCTTAAAATTCAGAGTTTATACTTTAAAATTCTGACTTTTATTCTCAGAATTCAATTTAATTCTCGCAATTCTGAGAAAAAAATGAGTCAGAATTGCGAGAAGAAAATCAGCAACATGAGCTTTAATGCTGCAATTACCTTTTTTTTATTGCATAAAAGGGCTTCCATAGTTTTCTTTGATTCTTTGTTGTTGTTTTTTTCTCTGAAAACTCAAACCTTTAGTCTTTTAGAAGTGAATTTAAGTGTGTATTATTACTTAACCACAATGGTGGCCGTAACTTTCCCAATATGGGAAACTCTGGTTTTAAAGACAAACAATCGTTCCCGTTCTTAACAAGACACTTCAGAAAGTGGGAAACACTCGATATGAATATTATTTTCTAGTTCTACCTCTTATGATGGACAGTAGGTGCCAGGCACTCTTGTGTTTGAGTGAAGCATTTCTCTATGCAGTATGAAACGGTTGTCAACGACTATCTAAAATCACGTGACGAGAAGAACCGCGCTGGATGTTCTTGACTATAAAATTCCCTCTGCCCATGTGTGAACTCCAGATCCGTTTCTTCATAAATGACAATCCATAACAGGACGGACACTTTCAATGTGATTGCGTTTAATTTATTTACTATGAAGCAGTTGATTTATGGTGATTTTATTACCTGGATATTTTTATTATACTTTTTTTTTAAAGAAGTAATGGTGTAGATAGTGACGTCTTTTATACTGAGATGAAACGTCGAGAGGTGTAAGGACTCAATAAATGAGATTTAATGTGGAACAGCTGCACCAAGTGACAGCAATACGCAAATTTCCTTGTTTTTGTGTGTGTGTGTGTGTGTGTGTGGGAACTTAAAAGCTGCCATTAAGACAGATCATTTATCATTTTCCCTTTCATTCAGCACAAGGATATTTCAGTAAGAAAATCTGGTGTAGAATATTTTTGGAAATATCATTATATATATATATATATATATATATATATATATATATATATATATATATATATATATATATATATATATATATATATATATATATATATATATATATATATATATATATATATATATATATATATATATATATATATAAACTGTTCAGTCATTAAAACTTGAATATAGAGACACAAGTCAGTGTTTATACATAGATCTGTTCATCATCGCTGATCAATAATGTCTTCCATTTCTTTTGATTGATCAAATTGCCTGTGCATTTTCAAGGACTAAACTTTTTTAGTTAGATGCATGATATTTTGTCATAAATCTTGTTTTAGATGCTGTTTTTCAAAACCTATTGAGATTATTTATTGTCCTCCTCTTCTGAAAGCTGTCTTACTCTCTGTGATTATAAGTGACGCTACAGGCAATAATGAGATTAACAGCTGATTGCTGTTCTGTAAAAGGGAATCACACTGTAGCACTGTGAGGCGATGGGCAAATTAAAGCAATCATTAAACCTCATTCTGGTGTCTGATGCATTCAAATGAGCTTCTAACATTCACTACACACAACTGACATAAGGATGCTAGTTTGTCTGATTTAAAGCCTCTGGGTGTGTGTTCACAGTGCGCGTGTGTGTGTGAAAGTGAAAAAGTGAAAGTGAAGTGACATTCAGACCCATACTCAGAATTTGTGCTCTGCATTTAACCCATCCGAAATGCACACACACAGAGCAGTGAACACACACACACACTGTGAGCATACACCCGGAACAGTGGGCAGCCATTTATGCTGCGGCGCCCGGGGAGCAGTTGGGGGTTCGATGCCTTGTGTTCGTTCACTGCTGTGTGTGTGCACTTTGGATGGGTTAAATGCAGAGCATGAATTCTGAGTATGGGTCACCATACTGTATGTCACGTCACTGATTCACTGATAATGTTACAGCCACACAGTGTGTGGTGTGTGTGTGTGTGTGTGTGTGTGTGTATCTGTTTTGTACTCTTGATGTTTTAGTGTGTAACCCCTTCTTTGGTGTCTGTGTTTTTACTGCATTGTGGCTGAAGTATTGATTTAATTTCATGCAAATGCAAAAATATACAATATTTATTTGTGTCTGTGTGTGGGTGGTGTGTGTCTGTTTTGCACTCTCTATTTTACAGTGTCACCCTTTCATAGCTGTGTACCTTTTTTGAATTGTGAATGATCGGTAGATTGTAAATGCAAAAAATGCAATATAATTACAAAAAAACAAAAACTTTTTTTATTCATTTTTTTTCATTCATTTCCAATGGCAGTGATATTTGACCACGAACAACACAAATCTTTTTTTTTTAATGGCCATTAACTTTTTCAAAGATTTTTTATTCATGTATTTATTTATTTTTTTGTGGTCACATAGCAACTGACATAAAAGTCATCGAGTTTCGTAACATTCCAACGATGTAGCGATTTTTTACATTTTTTGTCTGAACAACACCAGACGGTTAAAATCAAAATAACATCTACCCATTTAAAGTATGATGGATTAAAAAAATAGAATAAAAAAAGATTTATAAATTAATACATTCAAGTTTCTAAATGAACAGTTTGTACCTAAATTCAGATTAAAACACTTGTTACCTACTAATTACCTAAAAAAAACCTTTCCAATTCTTCCTCTGAGGTCAAAGTGCTGCAGGACAAAGTCAAACAGCTCTATGTAACAGAACCTGAAATGGGAATCTGGGTCTAATCTGAATAAAAGCCCAGAGGCCAGAGACACTGTGTTCTAGTCCTTGTGTATTCGCTCACCTTCAACTCATGCCTTTACGTGTCCAAATCCAACATAATACTGTTTTCCCATTTCTTGCACTTCTCTGACCAAATCTTGAAATCTAACCTCCCCGTAATCGTTTTCACACACATGTTTCTCTGAGATAAATCGTGTTTACATGTGGATAAAAGGCAGAATGACTGGTCAACATCTAAATTGCTCACTATCACCACACAAGCATCTTCCAAGAAGATAACCAGAGCTGAAATTCGCATATTTTCCATTTCAGTGATTTAGGATCTCATCACGGGATTGGATTTGAGTCCAGACAGATCGTCATCATATGCTTGGACAACTTTAATACAGAGTCGTTAGTAGTTTCTTTAATCATTTTCTGATATGTGGCCTTTCTCACGAATTTCACCTTCTCTGTCTTGCACTAGTAATGCGATGTAAGCAAACGCATGTCTGCTCTATTAACCTCTGCTCTATTAACCCATGGGTCACTGTATAACAAGGAACCTTCAAATGAGCTTTTATATGTTGAATCAATCATACAATTATTCCTCATTCCACATAACTGACATAAAGACACTCTATTTTGTATTATTTAAAAGACATAAACCTACAGATTCTTAGAAAAAAAGCCTCATAGCGATTGAAACCTTGAAACAAGGCTTTATAATTAGATATGAATATATTTTCTAGCCATTTACCATAACTTAGCTGTTGACCACTATGCCACAGCACCCCGTAAGATAACCCAACATGTATTTTCATGCTGTTTTTGAAGAATCAGTTTTTAGTTGATTAAAGGTAAGAAAATATTTTATTAGCTTTATAATTAACTTTTATTACTAACACCATTAAGAGACTTTACAGAACAGTATTGTAGCTCTTTACCATAGTTCAGCCTTCTAAAAGATTGTGATCAATGAGACAAGCAAAAAAAAAAAAAAATTCCATCGACCATCAGAATTAATTTAACCAGTTAAACTTTTTTTTTTTTTTTAAGTAATATGACATTTAACTCAATATCAAGTCAGTTTCATGTAATTAAACTTGAAATTACCTTAAAAGTCAATTTGATTATTCTTAAAAATATATGGCAGCAACTGGTTATTTACAGTGATCAGATGGAAATGAAAACGTTTCTTCTCAGGAAAGTTGTTTAGAAAATGTTGCCTAAACACTTAATGTGGGTCTTCAATAGTTTGTCATCACAGGATCAACCACTGTCTTCTCGCGACCTCTAGTGGCCATTTAGCAAGAAGAGCTTGTCAATCCTGCTTCAAAGCCTGTTATTATTTAAAACGAAATCGTTTTAATTAGTTTAATTATTTGACCTGATTGAACACTTTGCGCCCTGATTGTGAATACTATTATACGTTAATGTTAATTTAAATGTCACAACATTTGATTTTAATTTAAAATGTTATAAAATAATTTAGTATTTAATTTTATTAACTAATAAAAATAATGTGTTAAATCAATTAAATATTACATTTAAATAATAAATGTTAAATTACATTTTGTTAATCAAATTAACAAAATTAATGTTATTTCAATTTTAAAAAAAAATGAAGCAGTTACGTTTCCTTCCAATTTTTACGTTTTCATGATTTCAATTATCATATTGTTGATGAACCGAATGAATTAATTAATCAACTAATTGCTAATGATATCAGAACATGATATCAGAGCTGATTGATATCCAGTTCTGTCCAATAGGTGGCGGTGCTGCGTTATAAGCGAGAGCGCGCATGCGCAGTACTACGTTTTTGCTGGCTCTCGAAGACAGCTGACACTTGAGAAGCGTTTAATAGCAGCACTGCATGGCAACCCAGAGAAATCCAGATTTATAACATGAATCTCTGCAGCGCGGCGTATTTCTCTGAGCTCATGAATGCGCAGCCTGGTTACTTTAAGACACCAAATTGTTGTCACTCGCACTGGCGAAAGTAAACAGTTGTGAAATCTGTACGGTAAGGAAGGAGGCGTGGCATGACGCCAGAGTACCATATTGACAGGAAAACTCACCAAATTTGGAGCTGCTTCCTGCACTTCCCGGGTCACCATGCTGCGTGTGTCCCGCGTGCTGGAGCGTTTACGCGCGTGTACCGAAGCCTCCGCGCGTAACCGACACTGGACCAAAATTGCCGAGCTGTCAGTAAAGTTCTCGAGTACTAAAACTGCTCCGCGCTTCCGAAGAATGGATTATCAGGTAAAGCATGCGTCCATATGTTATGCGATTGCATGGAAATTATTAATAATAACTGTTGAGTTTGTGCACTTTTGTTTGGACTTTTGCCTGGTAGTTTTATTTTTGGGCTCGGTTGTAATTACGCTGTAAATCCACCCAGCGTACGCGGATGATTCATCTGTGACGATCGTTACATCAGCCGTTAGAGTTTAAAAACAAACTAGAGCGGCAAATTTTTTTCGCGTAATGTGCGCACGTGAGATCAAGTGTATTCCATTGAGTTCAACAGATATTCTGAAAGCAAGCATTTACGCATAGCTTAATTCTGTTCGCACTTATTTAGGATATACTACGTATTTCTTTGTTTCTATTCACTTTCCCAGTAGTTACAAGCCACTGTTACAAGTTGTTACCAATAACAAATGAATAGAACGTTGTCACTGTTTGGATGATAGCAAAGACATGTAACTTAGTACTAGTATGTATTGAATAATTGTGTAAGTAAGGCACGGCAAGTCACAAATGGAATATTTACTAGTAGTTATAAGTATTAACATACAAAATAGACGCTAGTTATTATACTTTATTAAAGGCCATGTGCTCAGGCAGCATAACAGAGGATTAAATATATGAGTGTAGAAGAGAAGATCTCCATTTCATTCATTAAGCTTATTGTGTCATTATGTTTATATGTTTAATATCATTGTGTAATATTTGAGAATTAAATGACATTTGATCAAGTAGAGGTAAAATCTGACCTAAGTGAAATCTTCTAAGTGTTATTAGAAATTGAATAATTTGAGGTTCTAATCATTTGCATTTACATTTTTTTTAAACCTATATCTCTTATATTCAAAATATAGGAAATATATATATATGTAGAATAGTAGTAGAATAGAAGTTATCTTAATATAATGAAAGTGTTTTAATATTCACATTTATTAAACCTTTTAAAATTTTTATTTTTTCTGGGATTTCCCATGAATTTTTATGGTGTCAGGACTAAATTAACCTCATCTTACTTTGAAAGAGTAAAGAGCTTTACATGGACATTTTATCTGAATATCAGCTCAGAATTACTTCCAGCACTTAAATTGCGAGTTATAAATCAGGATTGGATGTGTCATGAGCTTCAGAGCTAGTGTTTGAGATGGCATGAAGTCTTTGAGATCTTGTAGCATTATGAATGTCTTCCAGGATGCGGTTTGCACGCTCAACACCCTCCAGACGAACGCCAGCGCATTGGAGCAGGTGAAGAGAGAGAGAGGTCATCCTCAGCTCCAGCTGCAGGCCATGAGAGGCTTCCTCCAGCGGGCAGGACTCAAGGTATCAGCTTCACAACACTGAAAAAATCATGATTGGAGTGGACTGCATGACCAAAATCATAATGTCACTGTATGAGTGATTTTTATATCACAGTAACTGTACAAACAACCGATAGACCACTATTTATTTCGATAAATCTGCTGTTATTTTGATATGTCACAGCCAGTATATATTCATCCTTGGCCGTTTAAGAGATCTGTGAGTGGATAATATACAATTTCTGTATTGGGGAAAAAAAGTGTTTTAATGAATTAAGTCACTATTGTGTAAAAATTATACATTTTTGAATTTCAGTGTCATTAAATTTTAACTTGATGGACAAAAAAACATAAGTTAGTTCTGTATAAGTGAAAATTAGTTATTTTCTAGGAGAGGAACGGTTCAACTTACTCACGGTTCGGTTTGTATCACGGTTTCAGGATGGTTTGGTATGTGCTATGTTTAGGGAGAAACTACTGTCAAATAAAAACAAAGACAATAAGAATAATCTTTACAAACACTTCAGACAAACACACAAACTTTTTTGTTCTTTGCTGTCATACTTTAAATCAGTGTAAACGTATAAACATTTTTTGCATTTGTTAAATGTCAGAAATGAGCCGGGGGAATTTAAATCTATTTTTCTTAACACTTTCATCAAAGTCAGAAGTATACATGCACTAAGTTAAACTCCAGATGATTCCATTCTGAGCTTAAGAATCTTCTGATAGGTTAATGGATTCCATTTGAGTTAATTGGTGGCACACCTGTGGATGCATATAAAGGCACACCTCAAACAGAGAGCCTCTTTCTTTGACATCATGGGAAAATCAAGCAAAATCAACCAAGACCTCAAGAAAAGAATAGTGGACCTCCACAAGAGTGGCTTATCCTTAGGTGCAATTTCCAGATGCCTGAAGGGCCCACGTTCATACAATAATAAGCAAGTATAAAAAAAACATGGCAATGTACAACCATCATACCGCTCAGGAAGGAGACCGATTCAGAGTCCCAGAGAGGAACGTTTTTTTGGTGCGAAATGTGCGAATCAACCCCAGGACAAACTGCTAAGACCGCGTCATTATCCACAGTAAGTGAGTCCTGTACCACCACGAGCTGAAAGGTAACTCTGGGAGGAGAAGGACATTACTTCAAAACCACCATAAAAAATGCCAGACTACAGTTTGCAACTGCACATGGGGACAAAAATCTGAAAAGGCAAGAGTGAGCAAGAAGGCCTACAAACCTGAACCAGTTCTGTCAAGAGGAGTGGGCCAAAATTCTAGCAAACTATTGTAGAAAGCTTGTGGAAGGAGACCCAAAAAATTTGGACCAAGTGAAACCGTTTCGGGCAATTCTACCAAATACTAAGGAAGTGTATGTGTATACTTCTGCCTTTGATGAAACTGATAAAAAAAACCATAAAAATTCTCCCTCAATCGATTCTGACATTTTAACAAATGCAAATTTTTTTAATGTTTTTTTATCTAAAAATAAAAAGTTTACTCTGATTTAATATATGACCATAAAGAAAGTGGTTTTTTTTTTTTTTCTGAAGTGCATGTAAACGACATTAACGATGGTGGCCCATCCACATGCAGCGGCTTCGCTCGCTCCCGACAGAACGGTGTTTTGTGTGTTTTTTTTTATTGTCCTGTGAGTCACACGTCTACTTGTATTTAAGTGCACATACAGCCGTGAGTTGCTGCTGGATTTCAGCAGAACCAAATTTTTTGAGTTAAACTCCATGCACGCCGAAGAGCTGCGGGACCTCGGTCTGCTCCACAGCGGAGGCACCACAAGTGGCATGAGGGGAAGCAGAAGAGGTATCTGGGCTAGGCTAAAGGCTAACCCACACAAGCCATCTATCCCCACCATCGTACTGGCTAACGTACGCTCTTTGGGCAATAAACTGTACTACATCCGAATACTACGTTCAACTCAGAGGACTGTAAGAGACTGTTGTGTTTTTGTGCTCACGGAAACATGGCTTAGCAACAGCGTTCCAGATGGCGCTATTCAGCTGACATGCTATCGAGCGGACAGAGCTCTCGTCGCGGGAGGAAAAACCTGCGACTGCGGGCTTTGTGTTTACATCAATGATGCGTGGTGCTGCGATGCTGTTGTGATCTGCAAACACTGTTCATCCCTGGTGGAGTTTATGATTAAGTGCCGGCCGTTCTATCTGCTGAGGGAACATACTGCCATACTGCTCATTTCGGTTTACATTGCCCCGAAAAACATCAACAGCAACAGGAACAAAGCACTAAATGACCTGCACCTGCACTAGGCTTGTTGCGATAGTCGGTGTTACCGGTGATACACTGTGTTTAACCCACCTACCGGTCATAGCACTTGACCACCGGCACCGTCCCCATCGTGTTGAAGTTTTAGCCTATAGCGATAAAGCACTTAATTCAGTTAGTGACTACGTGCCTTCGTAATTTAGCGTAAGTGGAACGAGCGCCGCAGTAAAGCAGCAGGTGTCCGATTTCATTTATCATTTGAGGTAGGGATGCACCGAATATTCGGCCACCGAAGATTTTCGGCCGAAAATGGTCCAAAAGAGCATTTTCGGTTTTTGGCCGAAAGACTTTTATCACCGAAACAACACGGCCGAAATGTTGTGATGATGACGCAAACAGAAACGGCGACCTGAACGTGCACCTGCATAGCGCAGACCACGAGCTCCCCGCGACATTCACTTCACACCAGTGAGAACATTCCCTCTCTTCTTATTCCTTTATTCGCAGCACTAAAGCGTCTCCTAACAAAGAGATTGAGACGGTCCACGAAGTGAGAACAAAGAAAGGTACAGTCTTATAGAGTCTGTTAGCACACGTCTCACTGAGATCTTTTCGGATCCTCTGCACTTCATCGCGAATGTGCTTGATACGCGTTATAAAGATCATTACTTGGATGCGGAAATAAGGCAGCGCGCACGAGAAATGATACAGGCCGCGCTGGATGCGGAGAACCCGCGTGGAGACGGAGAAGCGCCAAGCGCAGGAGACAGATCAGAGCGCGGAAAAAAGACTCGTCTCTTGGCATTCACCCTCGTTGTCTGATATTTTCAGTGAAATTCTGCAAGAAAGTGCCTCAAATAATAATACATTGGCTATTGTTCTAGTTCTTAGGCTACTATATATGTGACATTTTATTTACAGTAGCCTATATATATATATATATATATATATATATATATATATATATATATATATATATATACACACACACACACACACACACACACATATATATATATATATACATATACATACATAATATCAGATTGTAGCCATATTTCTGCTTTAATTTGATAAAACAAATTATTTATGCCCTGCCCCTATTTAAATACACTCTCTCAAATATTTCTCAAATGTCAGGCAGATGACAAGCTCAACTGCTCAACAGCTAGATGGTTATCTGTCTGAAGTCCCCATCCCCAGAAGTGATAACAGTCTTGCCTACTGGAGAAGTAATGCACTTTCTAGTCCTACAGAGAACAATTTCAAATGCACTTCACCTAAATGCACTTTGTTTTTATGAGAGAACAGTTCATTTTAAAACCTTTCTGTAGGCCTGTACATTATTATTTAATATTCACATGAGTGGGATACATTTTTAGTTTGAATTTTATTTTATACTGTGCATTGTTGCAATGTGCTTAATAAATATTGCATAATTTGTAATTATGTATTTTTATGTTTTTTATAATTTATGTAATTGTAATTATCTTTGAAACTTTAATATTAATTTATGCAATTGCAATGTCTTAATTTTAGTAAAGTTAGTACATGGTCATAGCAATAAATGCAATGGAATAATTGGCATAATTTCTTTCGGTTTCGGTTTTCGGCCTTGGTTTTCTCTTTTTCGGTTTTCGGTTTCGGCCAAGAATTTTCATTTCGGTGCATCACTAATTTGAGGAGAGTGAGGCGAGCTAACTGGCAAAGGATGGCGGAAGATCTGGTTTCAAAGCGAACTGTTGCAATTTAAAAAGAAGGTTTTTCGCTTATTGTTTCTCATTTAGCCCATTTATAATTTTTTTTGTACGGTGTATGCAGTTAATAGGCCTACTTTTTTTTTTTTTTTTTTTTTTTTTTAACAGCTTAACGTGAGTTTAATTTATATTCGTTTTTTTTTTTTTTGCACTTAAGTGTCCTCGATTATTCGGGTAGGCTACCTTATTTAACGAAGTTTTTGATGTACGTTCGTTTCATATTCGATGGTTGTGCGGTTTTTTTTTTTTTTTTTTTTTTTTTTTTTTTTGCTGAAAAAGGCAGGCACTTTATTTAACGAATATTTATAATTATTTAACGAGTCTTGTTTGATACTTGCACGATGTGTGCAGTGGTTCGTTTTGTTAATAAATGCACTTTAAAGGTGTTTCATAAGTGCTTTCGTTTAGTTTTTGCATGGTGTGTTAAGTTATTCATTTTGCAATAAAGATGTGTGTAATACAAGCGAGTGTCTTTATTGTTTTGTGTATTTTTATTAAGAATAAAATAAATTAACCCATGATTAATTCAAACAAATGCTACTGAATTGCCGCTAATTAAAATGAAAGTAAATTGAGACGTGTGCACGTCTGCACGACCGCATTTTCGGCCTCCCGAAATCCCCGACACGCAACCCCGGTGACACCGGGATTACCGTTTTTTTTACACATCGATTAACCGGTGGAAAAAATCCGTCACCGCAACATCCCTAACCTGCACATCAGTGAGCAGCAGACAGCCCACCCTGATGCTTTTCTCATCATAGCGGGGGATTTCAACCATTCAGGCTTAAAGAGCGTGTTTCCAAAAATACACCAACACATTAACTTTCCAACACGAGGTAATAACATTTTAGATTTTGTTTACAACGCACAGAGAGCAGCTTACACCCCCCCCCCCCCCCCCATCTCGGTGCCTCAGACCACATCACTGTCATGCTAATGCCTGCATACAGACCGCTCATTGAAGTCAACAAACCAGTTCAAAACCAGATTCAATCGTGGCCGGAAGGGTCGTCAGAGGCTCTTCAAGAATGCTTTGACACCACTGACTGGAATGTGTTCAAGCAGCAACACCCCACAGACCTCCAAGAGTACTCGGAGACTGTCACTGCCTACATCAACAAGTGTACTTTTAAACTAGTGTTGTCACGGTACCACAATTTCAGTATTCGGTACCGATACCAGTGAAAATCCACAGTTCTTCGTACCAATTTCGCCATTACATGCCCTTATTTTTAAGGCTCTACTGTTAGTGTTATCTGTATGCACCAAGGGTCTGAGAGTAACGCAATTTCAATTCTCTGTATGTATGTACTTTACATGTGAGAGAATTGACGATAAAGCAGACTTGACTAAATATCTGGTTTCAACTTTATCTAACTACAAGCAACACCTAAAATACAATACAGTGGAGATACAATTAAAAGTGATTTTCATTTTTTTTTTTTTTTAGGCAGGTCTAACATTAGGTAATGGTACAGATATTGAATAAAGTGATAATGTAAAACAGCATTGCATATTTGACTGTATGAATTAGATGTGAATCTTTATTGAAGTTAGGGCTGGGCGATATGGTCCCAAAAATATCCCTGATTTTTTTTTTTTTACTTAAAATCAATATTCAGATGACAAAGAATATGTTCAAAACAAGTTTTAACTTTTTGATTTGTTTTGATTTTACCTTCTGGGATTTGATCTGGATTTCCCCCTTGGGGTTAAAGTGCAATCAGAAACAAGCCAAAAAGACCAGATGGCAGGCGCTGCCATTGTAAACAGCAAAGTAACAAAAGTTACATCTAGTCACAAATGGCATGTCTTTTTATCAATCTGTCATATGCAATGCAATACAAAAGGAGATATCATTCTTTATCATTTACCAATCAAATTTGTAGCCAAGATGATAAAAAAACCAAAATAGTATTACCTTAATGCTGGAAAGACCTTAAGGTTAATTGTTTTTATTTTTTTCATTTATTTTTTTATACTATACTAGAGAACCATGACGCTCCTGACTTAAAAAAAAAAATCTGCTAAATAAACTACAGATTCGAGTTAATCGATAAAATCGATTTATCGCCAAGCCCTAATTAAAGAAAAAATTAGCTTTTCAATCAGGAGCAGTGAGTGATTTATTTGTTGTTGCTGTTTGATTAATATTAAGAAAGTGCCGCCACTTAAAGAGAATGCACTGATACATTAGGCCTACATTCAACCGGACATTTTGACATAATTTTAGTTTGAATTTGTCTATTTAAACACAATATTTCAGAGAGAGCTTAATATTTGTCCTTGTTCTGAGGTGTGCGCGCTTCGAATAAGTGCACGCACAAATTTTGTCACAGCGCTCGAACTCGCGTCCTTTGACTCTTAAATGTTTAAACTGCCAAAGCTTACAAGAGTTTAGTTTAAACACTGATATCACCGTGTGCTGTTCAGGTCTCACGCGCTGTCAGCACCCGGGTGATGACGGAATATTCCAGCATATGGCATTCGCATTGAACAGAGTGAATGGTTTGTCCACGTTTTTTTTTTTTTAGCAGTTATTATAATGTTTGGGAAACCAGAATGCACATCCATCAACAGAAACACATTAGCCGAACCCTGTCTGTTTGATGTGTTATTGCAAACCATATTACAGATGCTTGTCAAATTTATGTTGAACCGCGGTCCTAGCACGTTCCGAACCATGTGTGGAGAACCATACAGTTCAGTTCTTTTTTTTGTGAACCGTTCCATCCCTATTTCTTTCTCATTTTGATTTGTTGAGAATTTTTTATCGTTATGTAAATAACTGTATTTAAATGTTTTTGTAATTAACTATTCAAACTGAGCTACTTTTACATTTCTTGTTTTAGTCTATTAGTCTATGTATATTTTTGTATATTAAATAATAATGTGGTAATGCCTAAACTTGGAAAAATCCCGAGAATTAAATACAGTATAAATGAAAAGTACTTAATTGTTGAAATATTTCCTCTTTATATTTTTATGTATTTATTTATTTTTTTGCACTTCGGCAGGCAGAAAAAAAAAGATTGAGTCTTAGCAAGTGAACGGTGAGCCTAACTGCTTTACATTTATTTAACAAATTAATTAAAAACAAAAGACTCAAAATATTACAATTATTAAAACTGTATAGCAATTTTTGATTTTGATTGCAAAATTTGAAAACAAATTATTGCCATTGTAAATACTAAACATATGCTTTACTGTGACCGCACATCAGCATCATCTTCACTTTGTGAAAACAAGTTGTTCCTTGTCTCAACGTGTTATTTTGTAAATAATCATTCAAAATGTGCTGATGTGTCCTGTCTGTCCTCAGGCAGAAGAACTTGATCGTCTTAATATTATTCACGTGACTGGAACAAAAGGAAAGGTAAGCCAGTTCACCGAGCAATTAAACACTGAATCAAGTTATAAAAGTTGAACGAAATGCAGAAAATATAAAAATATTTTTTTTAGGGTTCAACTTGTGCCTTTACAGAACAGATTTTGAGAAAGTATGGCTTCCGGACTGGATTCTACAGGTATTACAACCGGTCAAAATAATTCAGTATTTGAAGATGAATGCGTTTATAGTTATTCTGTAGTGATTATGGGAGCGGCAGGGTTTTTAAATCAGTGTTGGACAACTCCACCGTTTATTCATGCATGCACATGTAAGCGAGTTCATGCTGAACTTTCAATAAACCAGCTCTCTGAGTAACAAGGAAAGCTGTGTCACTTCAGTATTACCATGCAAATGATGTAATCAGTCTGTCCTAGGTTTTATTGAACTTTAGCTTAAGCTTAATGATTTACATAATCATTGACCATTGTTCACAGCAAGACTTTTTTGGGGCTTAAACACTATAGTAAAGTCATTACATTTTCTGTGTTATCTTTATTGTGTAGCTTGATTTGTGTGTTGTTTGTTTTCTGTATCCTCTTTTTAGTTCACCTCATTTGGTGCAAGTGAGAGAGCGAATCCGAATCAACGGGCAGCCACTAGGAAAAGAGCTGTTCACCAAATACTTCTGGCAGGTGTATTGTCGACTGGAGGAGACGAAGGTGAGATGGATGGTATTTTTAAGTCAATATACAATGTAGGCATTCTATGACATTCACTAGTCAAACATCTTCCCAAGTTGTTTATATACCAGACCATTTATAAAAACGAATGGTAAAAATGGCTCCGTTATAAATCATGATGTTATGACACAATCCTGAACATGTAACATATGATGACGGTGTGAAATATGCGGATATGTGGAGCTTAGCCAAACACAATAGTGATTGTGATATGGATATATTAATGTTTGCACGTATTAATAATTGCATTTATAGTTTTATGAATGCTTTTGGATGCAAGAAACCTTCAGGGAAAAATTTAATTATAAAAAATTTAATTCCTTTATTCGCTGCTGTGGGTGAATATGTTCATGTCCAAGCTTTTTACTTCTGAGGAAGGTTTACTTCTGCATTTGTGAACTTTGTGGTAGCTTTAAACAATGATCTGGTTTGTTTCTCTATGTCTTGAGCTCCAAGGCTTTAATTCCCATGAAAGAAGTGCATGTTTGACACTGGCTGCTCAACCATGTTTGCATCTGTTCAATGTTAATTGTGTTAAGTGTAAATGTGAGGCATCTGGCCATGTAACTGGATAATCGCAACAGCATGCCAATCATGTGAGGAAGGAGACAGTGGCTTTTGTTAAGATGTCTCTTTTGAACATCTGCATCCATGCAAGCACAGCCGTGATACGAGTAATAACCAAAGACAAACTTTTTATTTTGTGTTCAACCTTTCAGGATGCCCATGGCGGCAGCATGCCTGCTTATTTCCGCTTTCTCACCATCTTGGCCTTTAATGTTTTTCTGAAGGAGAAGGTGAGGAACATTTCTGATCTATATTACATTAACTCTGTATACATATATATTACATCTCTATATTACATCTACTGCTGTTTTGTTTAGAACTTTGTTATCTGCAATGTCAAAGTTTAATCCTTTTGTCTGAAGATCATTGACACTTGTCTTTTATTATAAACCTTGACCAAAACTCTCTCTGTCTTTGTCTCTGCCTCTGTGCAGGTTGATTTGGCAGTCATTGAGGTTGGGATCGGTGGAGCTTATGACTGCACCAATATAATCGGGTAACACGGCACTATTCAAATCAGAGATTTTACTGTCTCTCTCTCGTCTGCTTCAGTGTAGCATGTCTAATACTCTTTGTGCCACATTATTCTAGTGTGACATCCATTAAACAGTGTTCGTCTGGCTTATTACTCAAGCGTGACATTCCTCTCATATCAACCAATCACTGATCAGCATTCTTCATGAGTTTAGTTGATTCTATCAGTCATGACTGACCACATGAACCAAGCAATGGTTATAAAAATCAAGAAATCACTCCGCATTTTATATGATCTTATTCTCAGTAAGAGCCAATAATAACAACTTTAGTCAAAAACACATGTATTTTACGTACATACAATTTCCTTTCCAGTATTTTATACAAAAAAAATCGAATTCACTCACCCTCAGGCCATCCAAGATGTAGATGAGTTTGCTTGTTCAATGGAACAGATTTGGGGAAATGTAGCATTACATCACTTGCTCACCATTGGATCTCTGCAGTGAATGTGTGCAAACTCATCTACATCTTGGATGACCCGAGGGTGAGTGCATTTTCAGCTAATTTTAATTTTGAAGTGAACTATTCCTCTAGAAATTCACCACAAAGTTGCATAAACACTTCCATGTGCATTCTTCCATTTTAACCTACAAATCCTGTATTAAAATGGGAAAGGTTGTCGAGGGATGAAGTGACATGGTTAAAGGTGATGTGTGTAACATCTATGATTTTTCAAGATCACAACTATTTAGAAGGACGTTTATGTTGAAACTATCATTATCAAATATATCATTGTATTTGGTGCTGCTAATTGCACAGAAATGATACACTCCACTTGGAAGATAATTGAGGATTAATTTATTTCAATGTTGTTGTTTTTTAGGCGTCCCTGGGTGTGTGGCATCTCCTCTTTGGGCATAGACCACACCAGCATACTGGGAGACACCATTGAGAAAATTGCTTGGCAGAAAGGAGGGATTTTCAAGGTGAATATTTGTGGCTGTTGTGTGAAATTTTGCATGTTGGAAGTTTTTCAGTGAACGTGTTTATTGCAGCTAGGAGTTCCTGCATTCACAGTCAAACAACCTGATGGGCCGATGAATGTGCTTCAAGAGAGGGCACAAGAAATTGGGGTGAGAAATATGAATATACTACAGATTCAATTCAGAATGCAGCTAATTTTCTCACATTGCTCTTTTTCCCTCTCAGTGTTCGTTATCAGTGTGTCCTGATCTGGAGGAGTATGAGAGCGAGGGTTTGCTCAGCTTGGGTCTAGCTGGCCACCATCAGCGCAGTAATGCTTCTCTGGCTCTACAGCTCTCACACACCTGGCTGCAGAGACACTTCCTCACAGGTGTGTGTTTCTGACTGTCTATGGGTTAGTTCACATATCTGTTTGTGTTTTTAATCAGCTGTTTGTTTCTCAGATCCTGCGTCATCTCCAGTAGAGTTCAGCGGTGTGAGTTCAGCTCCAGTGTTCAAGCCTAGTCCTACAATGATCAAAGGTCTAGAAACTACACGCTATACACCCCAATTAAAAGCTCTGTTCTGAAACCTAGTGAACTGCCTTGATGTATGCTGACTACATAGGTAGCTACCTTCTCAGACAACGTTTTAACCCTTATGGAACTTTTTTGATTGATTTAGTATAGCCTACATAGGCAGCAACAAGCAAGAAACAGGGATGTGATTTATGTGGTTATAGAAGTCTACATATAAAGGACTTTTAAGGCCTCCCAATGGATTTGGTTAATTGTTCTCTATATTCTCAATGCAAGGCATTCTGGTATTGCCTTTTTACTATGAAGGATACATTTGATGTTGCCTTAAAATTAAACTTTTAGAAGGCAACATAGTTATTCCGGTCACTTTTATCCAAAGTGACTTTCAGTACACTTATTTTGAGGTTATTACCCATGAAGAAATCTGGGGTTCATTGTCTTATGAGAGTCGTAGTGATTTAGTAATTGCAGCTTTTGTATGTGTACATATGTTTTCAAAGGTCTTGCAGAGACTGAGTGGCCTGGGCGCAATCAGACACTAAAACACGGTCCTGTGACGTATTTCCTGGATGGAGCTCATACTACTCGAAGCATGCTGGCTTGTGTCCGCTGGTTCAATGAAGTCACACCACAACATGAGAAAAATACTGGGTGAGAAAACCTTACTCTTTCATTTGTATTCAGAGCCAGGGACACAGACAGTAGAGCATGGTCTTTACCGTTCATTATCAACGCCAGGTCATGGGTTTAATTCCCAGGGAATTTGTGAACTGATAAAAATGTATAGTCGCTTTGGATGAAAGCATCTGCTAAATGCATAAATGTAAATATGGACAAGAGCAGACAGTTGTTAATTTGTGTTGGTGTTCAATGCTCTTTGTGTTTGTAGGGGTTCGGTGTTGAGGGTCCTCTTATTCAACGCTACAGGAGAGAGAGACTGTGCCGCTATGCTTAAACTGCTCATAGTGAGTTATCAGTTCACACCTTTTTAATCATTTTAATCTGCGCTAAATTAACCAGACTCATGGTTATTTGTATTATAATGATTGTTTTTTCTTTTAGCCCTGTCACTTTGACTTTGCTGTGTTCTGTCCAAACATCACAGAGGCCATAGCGACCTGTAATGCAGGTAAGAGATTATTTCAGTCATCGTCCTGTGTAAGAGATCCAGAGGCAGATGATGATGATATGAGATCTAGTCAATCAATAAGAGGTGATGATAAATGTTTTAAGTGGTTCAGGACCAAAGTCTTTGTTAGAAACTGTAAAGCGTGCTAACTACACAACACATGTTGCATGAACTTTTGGCTAAAATCTGATATTATATTGATTTAAAATGCTGCATTACAAAGTAGTTTTTTTTTTTGGCAATGTAGAAAGTTTAGTGATATTTTGCTAATTTAATCTATCTTTGTTCCGGTGGCGCAGTGGTAGAGCATAGCCCAAAAGGTTGTGGGTTCAATTCCCAGGAAGCATAAAAACTGATTTAAAAAAAAAAAATACAAAAAAAACCATTTATAGCCTGAATGCACCGTAATTTGCTTTGGATAAAAGCATCTGCCAAATGCATAGATGTAATGTAAATGTAATCTTTCAGACCAACAGAACTTTAATGTTTCCGTGGAAAACATGCTCACACGTTGCTTGGACAACCAGCAGAGCTGGCGCGTTCTGAATGGCCAGGAGGAGAAGCCAGAGGCGGAGCTTCTGATCGGAGGAGGTTTGCCATTGGTGGCAGAAAGACACAGCCACACACTGGTGTTTCCCTGCATCCTCAGCGCCCTGCAGTGGATCAGTCAGGGAAGAGACTCCGTTCTGTCCGACCCAAATAAATGTGTCATACCCCTTAAACCTAGCATAAACGCGAAAGCTGCTCCACTTCGAGAGGCTGTAAGCATACACGTCCTCATCACAGGTAGTTTACACCTGGTGGGAGGGGCTTTAAAACACTTGGACCCTGCTTTAAACTCATAACGGACATATGCATGTGTCTGCAGTGTCAGACCGCCTGCCACACGCAGCAAGAGCACCACCTAGTGCCTGAACCCTCTGTTTCGGTACTTAAAAGTAAAAGTTGAATGAAGTAAAAATGAAGATTTGCTGAAAGTGTACTCACCCTCAAGTCATCCAAGGTGTAGAGGAGTTTGTTTGTTTATCACCGCAGAATGAGAGTCCAAACAGCTGATAAAAAAAAAATCCCAAAAATCCACAAAACTTTTGTGATGTGAAAAGCTGCGTGTTTGTAAGAAACAAATCCATCACTAAAGGGTTTTTACTTTAAACCATTGCTTTCAGTTAAAATATCCATAATCCATAACACTTCCTCACTTGGAAAAGTCCATGCCTTTCCTCTCGCATCAAAATCCAACCACATAATTATTTATAAAACGTTTGGCTTGTAAACGATGCTTGATCTGTGCATATTTCTCTCCTGATTCAGACAAGATGACTTTTTCCACTGGAGAAAGCTATAATATGTACTCTATATTTTTAGCCGGAATCAGGTTTAAAGGAAAAATGTCTTGATGGATTTATTTATAATAATGGATTTTTTTTTTACTTCACAAGACATTAACTGACGAACTGGAGTGGTGTAGATTATTGTGATGTTTTTATCAGCTGACGGCACCCATTCACTGCAGAGGATCCATTGGTGAGCAAGTGATGTAATGATACATTTCTCCAAATCTGTTCTGATGAAGAAACAAACTCCTCTACCATCTTTGATGACGTGAGGGTGAGAAAACTGTCAACAAATGTACATTTTTGTGTGAACTATTCCTTTAACAGTTGAGTATTCGAAGGTTTTCTGCAAATCATGTTTGAAATATTTTGTTCTAGAATCCATGCATTCTATATCCTGAAGAGCATTGGACTAGTTCATCCGTTAATGTAAAAAGCACATAAATCTGAATCTACTTGAGCTGTTTACGATTACTTTAATGGGATACTTTAATTTGAAGTACTTGCATTCAGTTCATTTTCTGTGTAAGCTTCTTTGTTTTACACTACAATTTTGATGTTTTTAACTGGATTTTTCCATTCATGAAATATAAAGTCAGGTTGCCTGTTCATCATTGTTTGTGTTATTTTTTTTATTGCACTGATATAATTGGGCCATATATAAAACACTGTTCTATAATAATTTAATGTGTCATTTCTCACACATGCACGGGGAAGTTTACATTCATAAGTGGATGCAAAACAATATTCAAAGCATGTCAACATTGTGGTTCCCACATCCGTTCATAGTGTATACAAATGTGTTAAATGTTTGTGTGTGTGTGTGTATATACATTACAGAACTGGAGATGTATAAAAATGGACTGTCAAATATGACATCATTTTTTGTAGCATTTTATGTACTGTAGTATTTTCAAATACAACTTTGATTTTTGAATATGGTTACGTGGTTTTGGGATAATTTGTTATATATGAAAGCCTGGATAATTAATATAGCAATAATGTGACTAGAAATGTATTTTGACCAATAAATATTATACCAATCTTGTCTTAAAGTGCAAAAGGGTGCTATTAAAGTCTTCGAGTGCGGTGTATACCAGATGGAATTAAATAAAAAGAAAAATTGAATTTTGTGTCTGTATTATATAATACTTTTTATATTTATTATATGCATATACAGTTTCTAATTTCCAGTTTGGTTAATGACGGATTATTTATAAGTGGCATTAATTAATCATTAATAATAGATTAAGTATGGTGTTGATGGGCAAAAATCGTTTTGAACCAATTGATTCGATCTACAGAACAATAAAAATGTTTTAAAATCCCTTTTGACTGTAGAGTAGCTTTGTGTAGTAACCGCTGGTCTTCCGAGCTGCAGGTGGCGCTAGAGTGTTTTCTTGCCGAGGTTGAATCCGTCCTGTGCGGACCGCAGAGGAACAGCAAGAGGAACTTACAAAATCGTAAGGTTCAGCGGTGGCGATAAGTACGAATATTTTCATAATATTCTCTATTTTATCAGTCATTTAAAGTATTAAAAACTCGATTTTGCTTCTCTTTAAGATGTCAAGCACAAATCAGTACTGTTTAAATGTAGTTTGTCATTTAAATGACGGTGTAAAGCTGATGTTTGTGCGTGTGCGTGTGGGTTTGGTATTTTGTTTTTTATCGGGCCGATTGAAGAACTCTGAATCACCCACACAACCAAAACAGCCTCATAAAAGAGTAAGTATTGTCATATTTAAAACGTAAATTTGCCAAAATGGACATCTAAGAGTCTTGTCGTTATAATTAGTTCAATGGAAGAACGTCAGAAAGTAAACGGAGCTCTTCGTCGTGTTTTAAACATGGGTATGCCTGTTGTGTGTGTTCAGGCCGGACAGAGAGGCCGCCATCATGTCTAAATACTATGATGGGGTCGAGTTTCCCTTCTGTGATGAGTTCTCTAAATATGAGAAGCTGAAAAAGATCGGCCAGGGCACATTTGGGTGAGTATTTGGTGTTTTGGTAAATTCATATTTAACCTTGATGTTTATTATTGCTGTAATCCCCTGGCAGGAAAACAGTGATTGATGTGATTTTCATAGTTCACCCAAAAATGTAAATAAGCTGATGTACTCTCGGGTCATCCAAGATGTAGATAGGATATGTTTCATGATTTAGAGAAATTCAGTATAACCAGAGACAATTTATAAGACACATGCCACTTCCTCAATCCTCAGTGGGCTAGTTGCATGCGGTTGCATGTCTCCGCCATCTTGGATTTCCGGTCTTGCGAGTGTGTGCGTAGTTATTTCCGGTTGTGCTAAACGTCAGTGCTGAGTAGTGATGGGAAGTTCGGATCATTTTACCGACTCGGACTTTTGAGTCTCGTTCAGCAAAATGAACGAATCTTTTTTCGAGTCATTTCGTTCATTTTAGCAAAATGTAATGAAAATGTTATGTGTTACTTCCCCAACACATCTAGTACTTACGCAAACGTTGATCCCACTAAAAACAATACAAAACTAAAATGCTATAAGATACAGAAAAAAAAATTCCTTCTTTACCTGGGTCTTCAGTCTGTGATTAGCTCACTTCACCTCTTATCTGACGAGAGTCCTCGGGTTTAAGTCATTCCTTAATCACGTGACAGCCACATACGCAAAACTAACGCAGTCTTGAGTCGGAAAGAGAATTGATTAGTTCATCTCATGAGTCTTTCGGGTTTCGGGTCGAGTTTGACTCGTTCCTTAATCACGTGACAGACCCATACGCAAAACTAACGCAGTCTTGAGCCGGAAAGAGAATTGATTAGTTCATCTCATGAGTCTTTCGGGTCTCGGGTCGAGTTTGACTCGTTCCTTAATCACGTGACAGACCCATACGCTATTTCTGACATTTCTGTCACTGTGTTTTTGTTACTGTTTGTTGAGGATCTGTGGTTTGTTATTATTTTATAAATAAATAAAACCCTGTTATAAATAAAATATTGATTAATTTGTCTTTTTGACTGTCTATCGGTAAATAAACACTAGGCTATATAATAATATAATAATTCAAGCTTACAATAAAAAGTATTTATACTAGTTTGTTCATTTTTACTCCAATTTTGAGTTTGCTAGTATAATAATTGCTTTTCCTAGGCAGACTTGACATATTGGTGTAATACATGTATAAGAAGATTGCTCAAAAAAGGACATAATGACATATACATTAAAAGCAAATAAAATTTTGAATTCGAATTATTAATGTTAGTTTAAAAACTTAAGGTTATGATAACTTCAGCTTTAACAGTTTTAACCCAGCTCAGAGTGAGGAGGATACTTTAGATCCTGGTGCGACTGCCAGTGCAGGGGCCATGTTTTGGGAAGACTTTGAAGAGAGGGTAGCAAGCTTGAGGCCTTCTGCTACCTCTTCTAAGACCTCAGATGCTATAAAGGTGCAGGCCTACCTTGCAGAGCCACTTTTAACCCCGCACATCAGACCCTCTGGCCTGGTGGAGGAGATGTTCACCAGTATACAAAAGCCTTTCTGAAGTCACAAAGACAAGACTTTGCATTGTGGCCACATCTGTGCCATCTGAAAGAATTTTTTCTAAAACTGGGCAGATTATTTCAGATAGAAGAAACAGACTCAGCCCATCCAAGGTCAGGGAGCTTGTTTTTTTTAATGCAAACATGCCTTAAAGCAAGTCCTAAAAATATAGCCACAGTGTGTTATTTATTTTAAAGCTTATTTATTTTTATTTATTTAGAAAAAGACTAGCTTGTTGTGCAATATTTTTGTTGTTGTTGTGATTTTAAAGGTAATTTGTTATTGTTATAAGGCTCCGTAGCTTTAGTATCTCTTCATTTTCATTTATTTTTATTTAAATGGTTTAAAATTATTTGGGGAATAGTTATACTCTTTGATATAAAGTTTTTATTTTGGCACAAAAGTGTTATTTATTTTAAAATGTATTCATTTTAAATTATTATATAAAAAAAGCAAAGCTTGTTGTGCAATATTTAGTTTTTCTCTTTTTTTCCTTTTTTTATATTGTACTTTTAAAGTTCATTTGTTAAGGTTATTAGACCCTGTGGCTTTATTATCTTTTAGTTTTATCTTTATTATACTTTTTTATTATTTTGATTTATTTTGGAATAGTTGTCCTCTTTGTTACAAAGCTTTAATGGCACAAAAATAAACAATAAACAACAATTCAAAAGTATGTACACAGTGTTTTTTAATGTTTATAAAGTGTCATATGTTACAAAAGTATGGTTTATACAGACAATCTGATTTAATAATTACTCTAGCCAATGTTGTCACATCACGGGACAAAAGAACGAACAACCCGAAGAACCGTAAGATTAACTAATCAATTCTCTCTCCGACTCAATACTGCATTCTTTTACTGTCTATGGTTTTAGCGTACGGGGCTGTCACGTGATTAAGGAATGACTCGACCCGACCCGAAGACTCATGAGATGAACTAATCAATTCTCTTTCCGGCTCATATTGCATTGGTTTTAGCGTATGTGGCTGTCACGTGATTAAGGAACGAGTCAAAAACCCGATAGACCCGAACTATGAACTAATCAATTCTCTTTCCGGCTCAAGACTCCATTGACTGACAGGTGAATCCATAGACATGTATGGTGAATCACTACTACTAGAACAGAACCTATAGAATAATGCGCATGCGCGACTGAACGAATCACTCCCCGAGACGACTCGTTCTTCCCGAGTCACATTAAAGATTCGTTCAAAATGAACGAATCGTTCAAGAACGACACATCACTAGTGCTGAGAACCGGAGAAATCCAAATATTACCTTCTATATGTTTACATGCTTTATAATATCACTTCAAATGCAAATAAGATATACACTGCTATTATTACTATAGTATAAATGTTAACTGAGCCAGTGGATTTGAAACTTGTGTATTGTTTGGATCTGGTGAATGAATTTAATATACTTGTTCCCTACTGTTCACGAAATGAAAGTTGAACTCATGGTGTGTATACACAGCTACATAATGTATTTTTATCTTACCAATTATGTAAATATTTACCCTATTTAAAAATTTCAAAAAGCGATCTTTTAATTAATGCAAACCTACCATAACTACATTAAGTTTAATTGTACAGTTACAGTTATAAATTATCAAGTAAAGTTAATAAAACGTGCTTTATCAGAAATCTCTGTGCATCTCGTTTGACAGTCAGAAACCTTGATCTTACATAACAGTCAGATCAAAACCAGCTCTTCGAAAATGTAAAGTATTGCATATTTGAGTGGCTTGTGTTTGAAAGAAGAAATCCCTGTGGACTGATTAACCTGACGTCGACGCTGATCTGCATAATCAACAGAAAAATAAAGCAATCTCCGCATTATGTCTTGATGAATTTCCACACAGAGGTACGCAAAAATGTAGGGAAGATGTTTCCCCATGTCTTTGATATACCACTATCCGCTGTTAAATTAAAAAATCATTGATTATATACATCTAGCCAAGTTTCGTATGCAAGTTTCCCTTATAGTAAATGCGAGTGTCGCAAGACTGGAAGTAAGTATGCATACACTCGCATCGCTGAAGCTCACCAGCGCCATCTTGTGCACCGAGCCTATACAACTATATAAGGAAAACCGAGGGGCAGGGTTTCATATTTTTTTGAAGCACCCCTGGGCGCCGCCATTGGCTAGCGGACCCCCACCTGCTGTTAGCATTTTATTGACTCCCATTCATTTTGGCGTCACTTTGACAGCTAATAACTTTACATCTGAGGCGTTTCAAAGACTCCATTTGTCCATTGATTATTTCTAAAGAAACACGAAAATTTATAAAAGGCTCCATTACCTTGTATCTTACGTTATAGTCCCGTAGAAGCAGTTTTTGTAATAAAAGTAGGCTAACGATTGCGTCATAACCAGCGACTCTTTGTCGCACAGTAGAGAAATTACCGTATGGACAGGAGGAGAAGCTCGCATACAATCTTTTACTGTCTATGAGGCAATCGGGGGGACGTGGAGGCATAAAGTCAAGGGAGATAATTAATCAGAATACTTACCAAAAGTTGCTCCTGTTCACGCTCGCCTTCTCTGGAAGATTCGGTGGGTGATTCAGATTTCTCTTGGCACAGCGATTAGAAGATTTACAGGTTGCTCACGTGACATCTACGTCATCAAGCTCAGTTTGAATCTGTGCAGTACCCCCGAGCCCCAGGAAGTGTGTGCTTCTAATTGACTTCACTTGTCTCCGTTGAATCCAATGGGGTCGCTGTGTCCATTTTTACATAAAAAAAAAAAAAAAAAACATTTAAGCCTATCGTCTGGTTCCACTGACGTATGCGCACAGTTGAGGAACCCTTGTGCATGCGTAGTAAATCTGTGGGGAAAAAGGAGTTTTAAACCTTATTTTGAGGCAAAGTTATCAACATTTTTCAGCAATTATTATTATATTTTACTGCTGTTTCTATACATGCACTTTTTATGTCCCGGTGACTAGTGAAAGTGCAGTTTTGACTCTCTGCCCATTCATTAGATAGGAGCCTGGTCTTGTTAGTCTGAAATAGCTGCCCGGAGGCATTGCCAAGATGGCGGCCGAGTGGCACGACTTGCCTAAGGAGCCATTCACATATCGCGCCTAAAAACGCGTGGAAAACGCTAGGCGCACTGCTTTCTCCTTCTTTCCAAAGCGCTCGGGCAGAAGTGCTCCTGTGGCGTCTGCTGTTGCTAAGCAACCATGACGTGCTCTCTCCATGAAGACGCGGAAATTTCAGCAAAGGATAAATGGATTTGCAGCACAAAAAAATCGCTTTCAATAGCTCTGCTACTAAATTTATTTCGAGATGGCAATCCATATACAGCTATGATCAGCTGTTCCTTCATCTTGGCTGAGCTTTCAACGTTGTTACGGGAAAGGATGAAGCTAAATGTTTAGTTCTTGTCACATGACATGCGGTGCGCTTGCAGCATCCTGAAAAGTTGATGTTTTTAACTCGACCGCGTCGCTTCCATTATGAGCGTGCATACCGCGCGCCTACATTGGAAATAACGAACTTGAGCGCGCAAAAGACGCGATATGTGAACCGTCCCCTAACTGGACTTTGGTATAACATCACTTGCTCACAAATGGATCGTCTGCAGTGAATGGGTGCCGTCAGAATGGGAGTCCAAACCGCGAATAAAGACATTACAGTAATCCACACCACTCCAGTCCATCAATGAATGTCTTGGGAAGTAAAAAAAACTGTTTGTAAAAAAAAAAAAAAAAGGGAAAGAAACATATCAGCATGTTTTTAACTTCAGACCGATTCCTTTATGCATAAGGGTTTTCTCTAAAAAAATAAAAATAAAAATAGACTCAAACAGGAGAGAAATATGCACAGATCAAAAACGATTTGTGAAAACCGTACAAAATATTTCGTTGTTATAGATTATGCGACTATTTGAAGGTAAAAATGTTTTAATATAGATTTGTTTCCTATAAACATGTGGCTTTTCACTAGACATTAACTGATGGACTGGAGTGGTGTGGATTAATTGTTGATTATTTTTATGTTTTTTATCAGCTGTTTAGACTCATTATGACGGCACCCATTCACTGCAGAGGGTCCACTGGAGAGCAAGGGATGTGATGCTAAATTTATCCAAATCTGTTCTGATGAGGAAAAAAACTCTTGGACTGTCTGAGGGTGAGTACATCTTAAGCAAGTTGTCATTTGAGGTGAACTGTTCCTTTAAAGGGATAGTTCACCCAAAAATCAAAATTATGTCATTAATGACTCCCCTCATGTCGTTATAAACCCGTAAGACCTCCGTTTATCTTCGGGACACAGTTTAAGATATTTTAGATTTAGTCCGAAAGCTCTCAGTCACTCCATTGAAGCTGTGTGTACGGTCTACTGTCCATGTCCAGAAAGGTAAGAAAAACATCATCAAAGTAGTCCATGTGACATCAGAGGGTCAGTTAGAATTTTTTGAAGCATCGAAAATACATTTTGGTCCAAAAATAGCAAAAACTACGACTTTATTCAGCATTGTCTTCTCTTCCGTGTCTGTTGTAAGACAGTTCAAAACAAAGCAGTTTGTGATATCCGGTTCGCGAACGAATCATTCGATGTAACCGGATCTTTTTGAACCTCATGTTATATTTTGGTTTAGAAGTAACCAGTGTTTCGGTGATTCAGTGATGTATTCTGTCTTTAGGGAGGTGTTCAAGGCCAAACACAGACAGACGGGGAAGGTGGTGGCTTTAAAAAAAGTACTTATGGAGAATGAGAAAGAAGGGGTGAGAACATAAAGCTTCATCCTACATTGAAATCAAGTTACACAATCATTGGACTCTTGATTAAAAGTACAGCTTTGTGTTCTTCCCCTTAGTTTCCCATCACAGCTCTGAGGGAGATCAAGATCCTACAGCTGCTCAAACATGAGAATGTGGTGAACCTCATTGAGATCTGCAGGACAAAAGGTGAAGACCTACACAGTCTTTCTGTGGTGTATCTGCTGTCATAAGATACACATTTGCTTTTTTGACATGGAAATTTATCATAAAAAACATGAATGTGCTGAAAATCTGGAATTATCAAAGTATACCTGGAAAATTCATTTAAATGAGTTTTAAAAATTATAAACCCTTTTTTTTTTGCTTTACTCTGCTAATTTATTTAATCAGTTTGTCAAGCAGGTGTGATTAATATCAATCTGTCCATTGAAGGTCTTATTGGAGACATTTGCACAATATTAAGTTTAATTATTTCTTATAAATGTTTATTTTTCTTCTCTCTTTCCCTCCAGCCACTCAGTTTAACCGGTACAAGGGCAGCATCTATCTAGTGTTTGATTTCTGTGAGCACGACCTCGCTGGACTGCTGAGCAACGCTAATGTTAAATTCACTCTGGCTGAGATTAAGAAGGTGATGCAGATGCTGCTGAATGGACTTTACTACATACACAGAAACAAGGTGAGACACCTTACAGTTTGCCTGGTAACATTCCAGATTATCTGATGTAAATATAACTAAGAAACAGGCTCAGATTTGTCCCTGTGATGTTTAAAGTCTCCGACTGAAGTATTTTGTGCGTTTGTGTCAGATCCTCCACAGAGACATGAAAGCAGCCAATGTTCTGATCACCAGAGAAGGCGTCCTGAAGCTGGCTGATTTTGGATTGGCCAGGGCGTTTAGTTTGGCTAAGAACAGTCAGGGGAACGGCTACACAAATCGGGTCGTCACACTGTGGTACCGACCGCCTGAACTGCTGCTCGGTAAGTGAACCCCAGTGGAAACACTTGTTGTTGGGTATGTTTTTTTTCACTTTGTCTATTTGTGTTTTTAGGTGAGAGAGACTATGGGCCTCCCATAGATCTGTGGGGTGGAGGGTGTATCATGGCAGAGATGTGGACCAGAAACCCCATCATGCAGGGCAACACAGAACAGCAACAGCTCACACTCATCAGTCAGCTGTGTGGCTCTATTACTCCTGAGGTAACACACACAAGCACACTTAAGACCACTTTACACGTGTTTCTACATCTGCTTTGAGTGATCAGATTACAGATGATGAGACAGATTACTGTTTAGATCCAATGTTCAAATGTTTCTAAAGTGACTGTCTACTTTTGGGTTTATTTTCATTTTGTGGTAATTTCATTCCTTATTTGTTTGCAAATAATTACATTTAATAATTTAACCTGTTAACTGTCCCATTTACTTCACTATATTACAATTAAGTCCTAATCTAGTCATGACAAACTATATATCGTTTTAAAGGTCTAAGACTCTTAAATGGATATCTTTTTTTTATTATTTATTTATTATGTAGGAAAAGTATTAGATTAATTTATGGCAAGAGTGCACCTCAGAAACCTACATCATATCAGGAGTTCCGACTTTTGTCCAAAAAAGTCTTCTTTGTTGCCTTTTTCTCTATCACACTTTAGAAATCATCCGACTTAAAATCTTAAAAATCATTCTTTGAAACCCATTTTAAATTCAAACATTGCGTTACCATGAAAATGGTACATCAAAATCATGTTACAAAATGTTTTCAGTCATGAATTATAAAAATGTAGGTTTGGATCATGCACTTTCAAGTCTATATTTGAAAATGTGAGTGACAGTTAACAGGTTAACTGATGTTTTTATCTGAAGAAACTTATAAATGAAGACAATAGTAGCATTAAAAATCAACAAAAAATTGCTGTGACAAGTCCCAGTTATTCAAGCACACTGCATGTAGCATTTACTTTTTTAATTAATAGGAAAAACAGAATAGAAAGAGTAGAAAGTGTTTATGGCAAAAATCCCTCAGAACAGTTTCTTTGAATTAAGTTCAACCAGCAGGAAACAGTGAAGGTAAAGGTCTGTGAAATTGATCTTGTGCCTCTTTGTGATGTTCATTTGCAGAACACAAGCTTCTGAAAGGCACACAATCTGAAGTAGTGAGTTTAGACACTGATTCTAAGAGGAAATGTTTAGCAATGTGTTCTGAGGTTTAGCTGATTAAAAGTTTATGTTCTTAGTTGAATAAGTGGTGAAGTGTTGGCTGAATCTCACAAGCTATCCTGTCTTATCATTTGACACTTTAAAATCAGTACAAAAACATATAAATGAAGTACAAAGTGTAAAAAAAAAAAAAAATATATATATATATATATATATATAATGTTATATGCAGTTGTTTAACATAAGTGCAAAAAAAACATAAATATGTAACTTGAATCCAAGTTTTTTCAAAAATATTTTTTCCCCTTCCAATATTTAACATAAATTGAGTACAAAACGCATAATTGTCACTTGAATCCCTCTCAGATGTCTTTATTTGCATATTTCACATGGTACAAAAACCATAAATATAAATCTCAAATTTATGCTTAATATGTATGCATATATCTAACAAAATGATTACATAAAGCATAAAATATGGAACTTTAATCCATGTTAATTTACAAATATATATATATATATATATATATATATATATATATATGCATCTATTTAACTCAAAATGAGTACAAACATTTGCAAAAACATGCATCTACATTTCATGGTTGAGTCTAGTTTACTTGTTTTAATTTCATCTATATTCTCAGGTTTTGCCCGGTGTGGATAAGAAGTATGAGCTGTATCAGAAGATGGAGCTTCCTAAAGGTCAGAAGCGTAAGGTGAAGGACAGACTGAAGGCTTATGTGAAAGACCCGTACGCTCTGGACCTCATCGACAGACTGCTGGTTCTTGATCCGGCTCAGAGAATAGACAGCGATGACGCTCTCAACCACGACTTCTTCTGGTCCGACCCCATGCCCTCTGACCTCAAAAACATGCTGTCCACACACACCTCCATGTTTGAGTACCTGGCACCTCCACGCAGGAGAGGACACATGCCCCAGCAGCCAGCCAATCAGAACAGAAACCCTGCCACCACCAGCCAATCAGAGTTTGAGAGGGTGTTTTGATTAATACGGCCAGCTGTGATTGGTCAAGGAAATAGAGACTTCTGATTGAATAGGAGGAAACTTTAGTGGTCTGATTACGGTACACAATATAAGACCCTTTCAACTTATTGCTACATCACAATGTTGTGTTTGCAAATATAGTTCTTGTTTAGTGTTTGCACTAACAGAAGCTTTATCTAAATCACAAAAAATACTGATGAGCTCCGTGATATGAACTGCTTAATCCATACTGAGCTGATCCAGCAACAGCGTGAGTTTATTATGCTGCATTGTGAGAGAAAAAAAAGTGTACTTAACGTTTTCAAGCACAGATTCAGTATAGTATATCCTATTAAAAGTCTGCTTTTCACATTGAAAATACTTCTAAAAATGTTAAGTTAGTCTGGGAGAACCAGCAACCATTATTTAAACACCTGGTCAAGATCTTTTCAGATTTTATTTTTTTTAAAGATGTTTTTATTTGTGAGATCGTGTGTTTGGGTTGGATTGAGATATTGGTGTAGAAGTTACTTGTAAGTGTCATACACTAATAAAAACTCTCATTTCCCAGCTTTGTTTTGTGATTTTTGGGGCAACGGTGTAGAAACTTTTTAGTAAAAAGTCAAAATCTGTTTCAACAAGTACTTTGTGGTTGGAACTATGATCTGGATGAAATATCACCCACAAATGAATCCATTTGTATATAAGAATCTAAATCTTTTGTAACGCTTAATTAGCTTGTTAGTTGGTCAAGAGGTCAGATGGACTTGACTGTTTATTTTAACTTTAATCAACTTGGAAAAAGTAACTTAATGCAAGTATTATATTTAATCCTAATTTAAGTAGTTAGTCATAATTAATGATTAGGCACTGTAGAATTAATTCTTTACAGCCTTTTATTCAAAAAATAAAGAATAACAAAAATCTCTCCCTTTTTTCTGGTTTTAAAAGCAAATGAAATAAAGTCCACACAATTATTACTAAAGAACAAATATACCTGTGCAATTACATTCCCTGAGACCCCCTTCTGGACTTCAGTGTGCTATCAGCTTCGCTCACTCTGTTCGCTGCTCCTAGGCGCGTTGTGTCAGTGAGTCACGTGACGACACAACAACGACTCACAGCAGAGCAGCAGCAGGATAGTAGCCCAGAGTGCAGTCTGGATGATGGGGCGGGGCGACACACCTCAGCGGTTATTGGTTTATGATTAAGATGAGCTTATTGGTGTACAGATGAGTGACGATTTTACAGCTTATTGGTATAGAGAATTATGACGCTGTGAGCAGGATTGGAATGCGGAAGTAGACAGTCAGATGAATAAACTTTTAATATAAATTAAAAAGCGAATATAAATGTTGTGTTTTTGCATTTATTGTTGCGTTTCCACAACATCCCGTATAAATACAAAGAGTTTTGGATTACGACGAACAGAACAGAAATAAATGGTCTAATTTACAATTTCTCCTTCAACGGCTGTAGACGCTACCTCAGCATTACTCGCTGGTTTTTGAAAATGACATGGCAACAGAGGTGGGTAGAGTACCCAAAAACTGTACTCAAGTAAAAGTAAAAGTACTTCTAGAAATATTTACTGAATTAAAAGTAAAAGTACTAGTCTTGAATAGTTACTTGAGTAAGAGTAAAAGAGTATCGGATAAAAAATCTACTCAAGTAGTTAGTTACTAGTTACTTTGGGTCATATATACTGAGCCTATTTTTATTTAGATATATAGATAAAATGTATGTAATGTATGTGTGCGTGTATAAATGTATATATTTCATCAGCCTTTACTCCAATTTATGTAATTTATTATAAAACCCTGTCTGTTTACTTAAGTAACAGATATAGGTGTCATGCCATAACATATTAATACGACTGACTTTATATTAAATGTGAATTTAACATTGAAAAGTAATGTGATATAAATATTGCTACTAATCTTTCATTGTTCAGAAAGAGAGCAAATAACATTTACATTATTAAAGATAATTTTCACTGACAGTCTAGATTTCAATCACTCTCAGAAACTCCCATTAAAATCACTGAAACTGTTAACACTGTGAAATCAATATCTTAATTAAAGATTCGTACACACATCTGCACTTTGTTGT
This sequence comes from Carassius carassius, assembly GCF_963082965.1. Lineage (NCBI taxonomy): Eukaryota > Metazoa > Chordata > Actinopteri > Cypriniformes > Cyprinidae > Carassius > Carassius carassius. The sequence continues at coordinate 3,297,839 of NC_081801.1, forward strand.
TCCTGCGAGAGAATTCGCCAGAAAGAGGTATTCAGTCAGTGAGCGAGTGAAGGAAGCACCGGCATTTTAGCGATGACTCACCTGAACGCCTCTGATTGGCCAATGCTTTAATAAGCTCAAAAGAATCATGTGTGATTTGTTATAATGCGCAGCGCTGTATAAACGCATCTATCTCTGGCTAAGCGCCAGCAAGCAAACACAGATCTGAATTTAGCAGCTGATAATATGACTCGCTGAACGTACTTGCACCAGTGTGATTGATTGTATTAAAATTAATAAAATCTTAATCGGCTATTTTTTGTCTTTTGGAAGCTGCATTCAACTTGACTCCCCTCTGTTATAAGCCACACACGTACAACAAACTAATGTCACAGTGGTATCGTGTACTGTAATCGAATGTAGCCCAAGTTATTACCTGTTAAACAGTAGACAGCACACGCGGTGTTCATCTAATAAGGATCTCCATCGCTAGCAAATAATAACCTTTGCAGATTTCAATTCAGTGCAGTTCCAGCCACGTTTTCAACGCTCTTTCTGTTCTTAAACGTTACAACTCCGAGTGAACCACTTCAGATGCTCAGCGCGTGCGGCAGGGAACTGAACCACTCATTCAAACTGATTCAAGAACCAATTCACTCGTTTGCCAATTGGTTTGATCAAGCCTTTGAACAGAATTGACTCAAAAGAATGAATCATTCGCGAATGGGCAGCGCTCATTGTCCAGAGAAAAGTAGACGGCGCGTTTGGAATAAACTGAAGCATTATAACATTTATTGCATTAAGATAAAGTAATGAGAGGAGCGTCGCCCACAGTAACGAAGTAAAAGTACAGATTTTCCCCAAAAAATTTACTCAAGTAAGAGTATAAAGTACCCATCTTTAAATATACTCCGAAAAGTATTCGTTACCCCAAAAAATTACTCAAGTAAATGTAACGAAGTAAATGTAACTCGTTACTACCCACCTCTGCATGGCAATATAATGGGAAGTATGGTTATGTAAGTCATGGAGTACCTTTTATATATTCAAATGATATATACACACACATATATATATATATATATATATATGTATGTGTGTGTGTGTGTAACAAATTGTCACCAGTCTCTGAACGTCACCAATAATATACTAAACATTCCCTTAGCCCCTACGAAAATTTACCACGGTTCTGCTACAAAAACTATAGTTAAACTATGGTGTTTTTATAATTACAGCACATGGTAATTAATATGCCAACAAATATTTTTACTACAATAAATCGTACTCGGTTACTAGCGTAACCTCGGTTCCCTGAGATGAGGGAACGAGTACTGCGTAAGATAGCTTACGCTATGGGAAAAGGTCCCCTTTTCTCGAGAATATGAAGCCAAAAATTATCCTTAATTTTTAAATAATGTAAAACGCAGTGGTGCAGCACAGCAGACCCAAGCGAAGCGGCTCGCGCTCTTATTGGCTGTGCTGCGGCAACTGCAGCAACCTATGGTGAGGCGGCGGAGAGGAACGAACCAATGGGGGCGCTTCGCGCCCATTGGACGTCAGAGCGCGCTAAAATAGGCGTGGCTGGAACTATATAAGCCACCGCTTCACCATAGGGATCAGGTTTTAAATCGACTGAAGCGATCACCCGGTCCGAGCACATAGCACGGCAGGTTACGCAGTACTCGTTCCCTCATCTCAGGGAACCGAGGTTACGCTAGTAACCGAGTACGTTCCCTTTCGAGAGTACTCTCGTACTGCGTAAGCTAGCTTACGCTATGGGAACACAATGTAAAATGCCGTGCGTGCTCGGGAACTTCGACCTGTCACAGCCCAAGGCGAGAGCCCGGGGCTTTATAGCAGGAGAAATCCCAGTCCCAACAGCCAACCTTAGTGAGCTTTATATAGGGAACGAAAAAAAAGGGGGACGTGATAAGGCTTAGCACGTCTATATAGAAAGTACCCTGGCCTGCAGGGCAGGGACTTGCAGATTATAGAATCTAATAAATGTGGACGGAGAGGCCCAGCCTGCCGCCGCACAGATATCATCCAGTGGTATCCCGCAGGACCACGCCCATGACGAGGCCATACCTCGGGTGGAATGGGCTCTGATGCCGAATGGGCAGTGAAGGCCTTTAGATTTGTAAGCCAGCGAGATAGTGTCTACTATCCATCGCGATAGGCTTTGCTTCGTGGTGGCGAGACCTCGGGTGCGCCCACCAAAGCATATGAAGAGCTGGTCCGACCTCCTGAATAAGGCGGATGGCGCAATATAGGTTTTGAGAGCCCTGACGGGGCAGATGAAGCTCGCGTTGCTTTCGTCGCTTTGCGAGGAAAGGGCTGACAGCGAGATGACCTGCGCTCTGAACGGTGTTGAGAGCACCTTGGGGACATAGCCGTGTCTTGGTCTGAGAATGACTCTGGAGTCATTAGGCCCAAACTCGAGACAGTCAGCGCTTACAGATAGCGCATGTAAATCCCCCACTCGCTTGACTGAGGCCAGAGCCAGTAGAAAAGCGGTTTTGAACGAAAGAAGCTTCATATCGACAGACTGAAGCGGTTCAAAAGGGGGGCCCTTTAAGGCCTCTAGGACCGTAGACAGGTCCCAGGAAGGGATTGAAGGGGGTCGGGGAGGGTTCATCCGACGAGCTCCCTTAAGGAAACGAATGACCAGTTCGTTTTTTCCCAGTGATAGGCCGGCCACCGGAGCATGAGAAGCTGCAATGGCTGCCACATACACTTTGAGCGTAGACGGGGATCTGCCCGCATCTAAACGCTCCTGTAGGAAGGAGAGTATCTCCGTCACGTCACATAAGTGAGGGTCTAGGTTCCGTGTCCCGCACCAGGTGGAGAACACTGACCATTTCTGCGCGTACAGCCGCCTGGTTGAGGGCGCTCTGGCTTCCGTAATGGTCTTTAACACTCCCTCAGGGAGGTTCCCGGGTACCCGTTGAGGGGCCATACATGAAGGGCCCAAAGTTCGGGGTGGGGATGCCAGAGCGCGCCCTTCAGCTGCGTGAGGAGATCTTTCCGCAGCGGTATTGGCCATGGGGCTGTACTGGACAGCTGCATCAGCTCGGAGAACCAAGGTTGGGTCGTCCAGAGTGGGGCTACTAGCAGCATAGCACATCTGCTCTTCCTGACCCGATCGATGACCTGCGGTAGCATCGCGACCGGTGGGAAGGCATAAAGCGGGCGTCTGGGCCAATCGAGGGCCAGCGCGTCCCTGCTCTTTGAAAAATATATTGGGCAATGAGCGTTGTCTTCTGAGGCGAAGAGGTCGACCTCTGCCCTGCCGAAGATGCTCCACATCAACTGAACCGTTTGTGGGTGAAGAGACCACTCCCCAGGGGGAACATTCGCCCTGGAAAGCATGTCCAGGCCCCGGTTCAGGATGCCAGGTACATGCGCTGCCCAGATTGTAATGTGCCCATGTCAGAAGACGTGCGGTCAGGGTGTGCAAGGTTTCTGACCTGACACCACCCTGGCGATTTATGTAGGCCACCACTGACATGCTGTCTGATCTGACCAGAACGTGGTGGCCCTTTAAAAATGGGAGGAAAGCTTTCAGGGATAGTTCGACCGCTATCATCTCCAGACAGTTTATGTGTAACAGTCGCTCCGGGCTCAACCAGAGGCCGGAGGCAGACCTGCCCTCGTACAGGGCGCCCCAACCGAGGTTGGATGCATCTGTCGAGTCTACTTTCCATTTCGAGACAGCGCCCGTGCTTACGCCTAACTGATACCAGTTGGCTATTTTCCAAGGGGCCAGAGCTGTGATGCAGCCGTGGGTCACCCTGATGCGCGCGCGGCCGGAAATCCAGGCGCGCGCTGGAACACGGTCTCTCAGCCAGCGCTGTAGTGGGCGCATGCGCAGCAGGCCCAGTTTGAGAACCGCAGAGGCTGATGCCATCAGACCTAGCATTTCCTGAAATCGTTTGAGCGGGTAAAGAGACCCGGCTTTGAACGACACGGCTAGATGCTGAATAGTGAGAGCGCGCTGTGACGTCAGACGCGCTGTACATGTCACAGAGTCTATGTCTATCCCCAAAAAGGAAATCCTCTGGCTGGGAGACAGAGCGCTCTTGACAGTGTTGATCGTGAGACCCAGGCATTCTAAATGGCTGAGGATCCAGGATCTGTGTGTCGTCAGTAGTTCCTCGGAATGGGCTAAAACTAGCCAGTCGTCGAGGTAGTTCAATACTCGCACTCCCCGCATTCTCAGGGGTGCGAGAGCGGCATCCATGCACCATGTAAACGTACGGGGCGCTACGGAGAGGCCGAATGGAAGAACCATGTACTGATAAGTCTGCCCCTCGAAGGCGAATCTCAAGAATGGCCTGTGATGGGGTGCTATTTGAATGTGAAAGTAAGCGTCTTTCAGATCCACTGAGAAAAACCAATCCCTCGGGCGAATTTGCGCGAGTATTTGTTTGGTAGTTAACATTTTGAACGATCGCGTCATAAGCGCTTTGTTCAAACGTCTGAGATCTAGGATGGGTCTGAGACCGCCATCCTTTTTTGGTACGAGGAAGTAGCGGCTGTAAAAGCCTGACTCGCGCTGCGCAGGGGGGACAGTTTCTATCGCCCCTTTTGCAAGAAGGTTTATCAGTTCGGCGCGAAGGACGTGTGTCATTTCGCTTTTCACTTTCGTTTCGACCACGGCGCGAAAGCGCGGCGGTCTGCGAGCGAACTGGAGCGAGTAACCTCGTTTTATTATATTCAAAACCCAATTTGATATGCCGGGGATGGCCTGCCATGCAGCGGCTCGTGCGGCTATGGGTTGAATGTGCTTCGGGCACTGGCCGCCTGTTATGAGGGGACCAGTAGCTCGAGTATGCTGTGCTTGTGACACTGTGGTGACAGCGCTTATTTGTAGGGTTGCGCACTGAGAAGTGGGCACGCGCGCTACATTTAGAGCACCTCCGGCGCGAGCGGGAAGGTGGGCATGAAAGGAGACCCGAGTGTGTCTTTGTGACACTTGGGGGAGTGTGTATACATGTAGGGGTGCGTACTGTGTAGTGGGCACACTGCCTACATAGAAAAAGCTCTTTTTGTGCTTTATTGAGGTCGCCGTGAAAACGGCGTTTGTGTGCAGGCGTGCGTGCATTGTAACAGGCTCGTTTACTGCAGTATAGACATCTCCAACCACCTTTAGTGAGGGGATTGGAGGAAGCATGTGAGGTTTCTTGTGTGGTGGTCCGGCCGCAGCGGGACTTAACCACGGTCTTTTCAGCCCGAAGGTCAGGAGGGCTTCGGAGGCTCGGGGTTCAGCACAATCCTGGGCCGAGGTCCCCGTCTCTCTGGCGGTTTGCGGCTCGTAGAGCGAGAGCGGTGCTGGGTTTTGGTCGCTGGGCGAGACTGTAAGTCTGGCTGCGATGGCTTCGAGGTCTGAGGGGGCGGCGCATTTCTACGGCGTCCCGCAGCAGAGCTAGAGCGTTTCGGCAGGAAGTGTCTCATTGCCTGTGACGTTTTCTGAGCCTCAGTGAAGCGTTCAGCGAAACCCTTAACCGACTGGCCAAAGAGGCCGGAAGGCGAGATAGGAGAGTCAAGAAAGGCGGATTTGTCGGCGTCTTTCATCTCCGTGAGCGTGAGCCAGAGGTGTCGCTCTAAAACAGCGAGGCTTGCCATGCTTCGGCCGATCGCTTGTGCTGTGGTCTTTGTCGCACGCAGGGCTAGATCAGTAGCGCTGCGGAGATCTTTAAAGTCATAGGTATCTGGGGCAGACTCGTCCAGGTTACGGAGAAGTCTGGCCTGAAAAACCTGCAGCACAGCCATGGTGTGTAGAGCCGAAGCAGCTTGACCAGCGGAGGTGTAAGCTCGGCCAGCGAGAGCTGAGGTGGTGCGGCACGGCTTGGATGGATGCACAGGCTTCGACCGCCATCCTGCGGCTGAGGGCGGGCAGAGGTGTGCAGCAATAGCCTCCTCGAGAGGGGGGAGGCTCTCGTAACCGTGGTCTCGGGCGCCGTCGACAGAGGAGAGCGCTGACGAGACAGAAGTCTTCAAGCGTGCGGAGAATGGGGCTTTCCACGACTTCGTGAGTTCATCGTGAACTTCCGGGAAGAAGGGGGCGTTTCTTTGCGGAGGGGCCGAAGGGCGCCCCTGCAAGAACCATTCGTCCAGCCTGCTTTTAGCGGGCTCGTCTGGAGGAGACCAGTCGAGCTGAAGGTCGCTGACAGCCCTTGTAAGCACGCGAGTAAGCTCCGCGTCGATATCAGCGCGTTGTCCGGTGCAGCTGGGTGCTGTAGAGGGGGGGGTCCGCAATGGAGCCCGACCATTCCTCACTACTGGACGCGGCGAGAGAAAGGCTGTCGTGTCTGTCCTCTTCCGCCTCAGGCGCTCCGAAGGAGAAGGGGGCGCTGGTGAGCAGGGACTGGCGCTGCTCGTCCACGAAGAGGACAGGCGAAGGAGAGAGAGCGGGCGAGGCACGCTGGGAGTGTTCCGGCGTGAGCTCGCGTGTAGCAGTGTGCTCAGGCATTCTCTGATCGCGGCGTTTCTTACGCGGCACTTGAGAGAGAAGAGGCGGAGCGGGTGGAGCATCGTGGCTGGTTTGAGCTAATCGAGCCCGCAGGGTCGATATAGCCATGTCGTCGCACTCAGGGCAGCCGCCCTTGGAGAGTGCGCTCTCAGCATGCTCGCGGCCCAGGCAGGAGACACAGATGATGTGGCGGTCCTCGCTGGGCAGAGGGCCTCGGCAGGAAGCGCAGGCCCGAGGCATTTGAAACAACGCCTCGAATTCTGGAGAAAAAAGTGTGATGCAGCGGCAAACACACTAGCTTTGTAAAGGATATAGTCACGCCGGATGGCGCAGCAGGAAGCGAGTGCTGAAGGCGGCGTCGAGATGAAGCACGAGCCGGCGTCCTCAGATCTGCGTTGCAGTGCTATCCCGCTGAGAGGCTTTTCGACGGCGTGTAGAGGCTTCTCCGGAGAAGACAGCGAAGTGCAGGTGAGATCGCTGAAGGAGATGAAATCTGATCCCTATGGTGAAGCGGTTGCTTATATAGTTCCAGCCACGCCTATTTTGGCGCGCTCTGACGTCCAATGGGCGCGAAGCGCCCCCATTGGTTCGTTCCTCTCCGCCGCCTCACCATAGGTTGCTGCAGTTGCCGCAGCACAGCCAATAAGCGCGCAAGCCGCTTCGCTTGGGTCTGCTGTGCTGCAGCACTGCGTTTTACATTATTTAAAAATTAATGATAATTTTTGGCTTCATATTCTCAAGGGGACCTTTTCCCATAGCGTAAGCTAGCTTACGCAGTACGAGAGTACTCTCGAAAGGGAACCATGGTTACTTTTTGCAAGGAACTATACAGGTTCTAAAGAACTTGCCCAAAACAACTCGTCACTTTCTGTTATTTGTTTTCTGAACTGCACTACTGAAAACCTCATTAATCCTGAATTTGTTTAGTTACCCGCTTCTATATAAAAACATAATACATTTAATCACCCCTTTAAACACTTCATTGTTTATCAAAATCATTGGTAATTGAAAAATTACACCGAATTGTCACAACTAAATTAAGAATTCATTATGAGCAATGCATAGCAAATGTTACCATCAAATATGAGAAACCTTAAAGAATGATAGACTGATGTAAATGACTGAAACCTGTTGTCATGCACGTGTTTGCCATTGCTTTTTTTATTAAAACATTATACACTGCAAAGTTTAACTTTAAATGACATCAATTAATACATCAAAACCAGTTGATCTCAATTCATTCTCTATTTCCCTTCAAATGTGTTTCATGCCGCAAAAAAAAAAAAGTCCTTGGAACAAAATCCTGTGTAAACAAAAGCCCAGAAGATCACCACGCTGGCCTCTTCCCTGTACCCTGGTGGGTTTGACTTGAAAAGGGCTCTGCACTGCAAGCATTCCCTGATGCTGTACATCCGTCTGAACTCGTTCTGGTAGACAGGAGGACAATTCTTCCAGCTGGCCACAACTTATAATGTAAAGACAAAATACAGGAAAGATAATAATAATAATAAAAAAAGTTTAACAGCCTCATACTACAAAGTTCAATTGGAGAATGAACATTAAACAGGGGGAAATCTTACTGTCTAGCCAGGCAAAGTGTGCCGCTTTCCGGAAAACTTCTTGAGTGACCACATCCCTAAACCATCTGCAAACCAGAGAAAGTGTCAAATATGCAGAGTCACCCGCTGACAAAATAACTTCACTGAGGATTTCCAGGGGAAGCTGTTGAATCAAAAACATACATAGGTTTATTTATACAAGTATATAAAAGTTATTAAACATTATATAAACACTGACTACAGACAACCTTGCTTTAAACAAACTCTATAGATTGTTGTCACAACTGCATACTCATTCTTTTATAATACCACTAATAAAATGTTAATATATACAGTACTGTGCAGAAGTATAAGGCATGTTAGTATTTACACATCGAAAAAAAAAGTTTTAAGCCAATTATTTATATCTTTTGCTGTAGTGTGTCAGTAGGATATATTCGTTTACATTTCCACACATTCATTTTGCCATTAATTGTAATAATCCAGTGAGATATTTGTATATATTTGTATGCATGATCCACATGAACATCTTTTACATTGAATATAAATATTTCTGTCTTATATGGTGAACAAAATCCACATTAGATCGCAAACAGAAGTTATTTAAAACACTCGCTGCTGTCTGAAAATGAATTAAGATGAAATGTTTTTAAATGTCTTTGATGCTGATGTTTGAACTGATAGCTATATATGAAATAATCCACGGTGTTGACCAATATAGTACTTGTACATAATCCCAATTTCATATCTGAACAACTATGTAGCTGTAATAACTAAAATACCTCTGCATGTACACACATGTAATGATTAGTTCTTAATGAATGTATGTGCACAAATAACCTGCTTTGCTGGACTCTGCCTGAAGACACTGTCTTTTGAATGGTGAAGTTCCTCCCCTCAGTGGTTGAGCTCTAAAAGAACAAATGTCAAGAGGTAGGTATATTGCTAGATATAGTAGAGTAATGTTTCATGTAGCAACATTCAAACAGCTACATACATTTGCGGAGTGAAGCTGTCCAGGAGGAGAACAGAACACCACCACCCCCTGATCATGTCATCCTGAAAAATAATAATAATAATATACACACAATAATCATGCATGTCTGTTCAAATAACTTGACAAATGTAATGGCATACCTCTGTACAATCAAACCTAAGAACTAAAGCCATGTACAGAGTGTACTGTTACAATCCACAAAGAACAATAAAATGAGCAATTTATAACAATTATTAACAATAATTATTCAAATTGAACGTACCATGGATAAATAAATGATCGAACATCGCATTTAATATTATAAGATATTTACACAACCACTTTTACTCACCTCATGCAATCAAGGTGGAATAGCGTTATTACTCTGCTGCTGCAGTTGCCACCGTTCTGTTTATTTCATCGCAAACTGCCCCCTGCTGGCTCGGAGCAAAATGTCAAAGGCGGGGAAAACAAATATGGGCGGGGCGACACTTGTCGCTCCGCCTCGAAGTGTCGCCCCGCCCCATCGTCCAGACTGCACTCTGGGGTTACTCGCAGGAGAAGCAAAGTGGTACAGGATAGGGATGGGCGATACCACACTTTTAGGATTCGATACGATACCGATACTTTTTCTTGCATTTTCATCGATACCGATACCGTTCATTTCTTATTGGCAATTTTTGTCAGTAAAAATATTATTACATTTAAGACAAATCACATGACAAATACGGACCATTTATACAAAATTTATTATGGTCAATACATAAAATAAAAATTAAAATAAATAACATAAATATGAATGAAATAAATTAAATATGAACAAAAACATACACATTTTCACTTTTCTTATTTCTCAAAAAAAAGAAAAAAAAGATCAATCTTGGTAGAAAAAGCTAAAAGGAAAAAAAAAAAAAAAAAAAACCCCGAATACATCATAACAATGTTATGTTTCGAGCCTCTTTGTAGAAGTAAACATGTAACACTTCACTGAATCAAAAACATGACGTCATAAAGATCATGATAAACTAGGATTTACTTATCCTATAAACCTGCATAACAAAGACAGTTGTTCCCTGAGAAAATGAACTTGGAAAAATGAACTAGAAAACTGTCTGACACCATCACGCTTTTAGTGCACTCAAGATATGTCGTCACACTTTACTGAAGTTTCAGATTGCTGTTCAGAAAAAGTATCATATTCACATTTTTTGCTTTAAGACGATTACGCCTCTGGCTGATTATTTCTCCGGCCTTAGACGGCTTTTTGTGCTTGCTCGTACAGTTTGGGAATTTCACCTGTCATCATGGATTTCCGACAAGGGATCTGGTATCGGGGATCCACCACCTTCATAAAATGCCGGAAACCTTGATCCTCTACCATTGAAATGGGTTGTAAGTCCTTCACAATCATTTTGGCCAGGCCCATTGTGATAGCACGTGCTCTTTGAGACTCACCTGAAAAGGATAAAGTTTTCACGTCACTTTCCAATTAACTGTCATATCTGAAGCTGCAGAAGTTTGTGATATATAATTAATGAAATATGAAATTATGGTTTCCAAATGTAAGAAATCATGTTACAGATTAAAACCAATATCCCAACATCATAGTTTTTAATATTTTCTTTTCAATGGAAAAAATAAAACTGTCATGCAAAGATGAAAAATCCCCCAAATTGTATCTCATATTTTCTTATCTTGTTTTAATACTCTGAGCCAGCAATTTTCAACTTCTGTAAATTCCCCTTTAAGGTGTGGAAATTATTTGAATTTCAGATAATTATTTAAACAAAATATTCAGTAAACATTACTAAAAACCAAGACCTAGGCTAATCAACAACTAGACAGTAACGTTACTGGATATACTTATCCCCTTCACCTGAAGTGTCTGTTAAAATTAGATTGTGATTGTAATATTTATAGACTTTATCACTCCACTGTCAAGTCTGTACCTGGATACACTTGGCTATTTTGCAGACTCTCGTGCAGGGTCTTCTGCCGGACTGCGGGTGGTGCAGGAGACTGGACTTTCACAGCAGCCTCTGCCTGTCTTTTTTCAAGCTCACTGTGGGTCTCGGGGTGCGTCGTCTTTAGATGTTTGAATAAATTGCTTGTGTTGCTGCTGTGGGAAACTTTTTTATCACACACTTGGCACCTTGCCGTGAGTTTATCGACTGGTGAAAAATAACACCACACCACGCTTCGTTTTTTGTCTGCCATATTATATGCTTCTTAGTGCAACTTCTTTCCCTCCGACTCCCGCTTTCGTGCTGGGCTGGTGGCCTTGGCTGACTCAGCTGTGTGTGTGTGTGTGTGTGTGTCGTTGTCGGCTGTGACGCTCAACAATGACGCTCGCTCATTCGCTCGTCTCCTGTCACGTGACATGGACCAGCTCAATACGCCGCCACTGGTACAGCCAGGGGTGTCCCGGCACATAGTAATTTAAGGAAGTAATCTAAAACAGCTGAAAGTGATACATATTACAATTAGTGATACAATTATAATTTTTTAGTTTATATCGATATTTTTTTAAGGAAATCGATGCCAAATGAGTAGCGCGAGGATATCGATCTATCGATACTACAGGATCGATACGCCCATCCCTAGTACAGGATGTGAAAGCAGCAGCGTTTGCTCAGGATAGTTGAGGTAGAAGACACCAAGACACGAGCAAAGTATAATGAACGTAGATGAGAGATATTTAAATTACAATATTGATTCAATTACAATTGTATCGATCTGATACCAAAACCAGTGTTGGCATCGATACTATCGATATTTAGATCGATCCGCCCACCCCTAGTTGCTGGAATCTATCCAATCTAGCCAATTAAAGGTCAGTCCAGTAGAGGACTATTATGGGATTAGAATCCCATTGACTATCACAGCACAGATAACAACATTCGCACACTTGTTCTCACTTGTGTTGGTATTGGTGGGAAAAATCTGAAAAATAAAAGCTTTTCGAAACTGAATTTTTTGCAAGCGTTGGGATCTCCCTTACTTTTACTGTCTCTATGGGATCTCCACACGCTGGTGACGCCTGCTGGTCAACTGTGTAAATGCAACAAAAACTCAGGACTTGGGCCAAACGTGAATAAAAACACCTCTATAAAGCAGGTGCTAATGTTTAACTGAAATGTAATCCATTTAATGGCATTAACAATTCGTCAATTACAATTAAATATTAATTGTATATTGAGGGTATTTTATTTTATTTTTCAAATTTTAGGGCATGTTTTGTTTGTTTAAGCTAAGAGACTAATAACTACGACACTTTTATTATACAGATGTCATCAAATGTCTACACATTTATAAAACCAGTACAAATTATACAGTAATATGATCATCCAATAACAAACAATTAAAATAATAAAGTCTTTTGAAAATAGATATGACATGATAAAGCCTAATTTCAAAAGCATTAATCTCTACTCATTGATTTAGAATCTCCACAGAGTGATTATGACCTGTTGGCATCTGATGTTACAAAATTACTTGTATTACTGTGGCATGCGAAAGTTTAGAAAGCCCTTGCTGAATCTGTGAAAATGTGAATAATTTTAACAAAATAAGAGATCATACTAAATGCATGTTATTTTTTATTTAGTACTGTCCTGAGAAAAATATATTTTACATAAAAGATGTTTACATTTCATCCATAAGACCAAAAAAATGCTGAAATAATTAAAATAACCCCATTCAAAAGCTTAATACTGTGTGCTGTTACCTGGATGATCCACGACTGTCTTTCTGTTTTGTGATGGTTGTGCATGAGTCCCTTGCTTGTTCTGAACAGTTAAACTGAGAACTGTTCTTCAGAAAAATCTTTAAGGTCCTGCCGATTCTTCAGTTTTCCAACATCTTTGAATATTTGAACCCTTTCCAGCAGTGACCGTATGATTTTGAAATACATCTTTTCACACTGAGGACAACTGAGGCACGCAAACACAACTTAAAAATGTTAAACATTCACTGATGCTCCAGAAGGAAACAAGATGCATTAAGAGCTGGGGGGTGGGGGGTGGAGCTTTGTGTTCTGGGAAACATACAAGTATCTTCTGTTGCTTACGAAGAGCAGAACTAAATTAAAAAATATATATATTTCAACAAAATAAGAAAAATTTGGACATCTTCATTGTGTTCAAAAGTTTTCACCCCCCCCCCCAGCTCTTAATGCATCTTGTTTCCTTCTGAAGCATCAGTGAATGTTTGAATCTTTTTTAATAGTTGTGTATAACCCTTTTGAATGAGGTTATTTTAATAATTTCAGCAATTTTTTGTTGTGTTGTGGACTATGTAAACATCTTTTATGTACAATATCTTACTCGGGACAGTACTAAATAACATGTATTTAGTATGATCTCTCTTATTTTGTTAAAATTATTCACATTTTCACAGATTCTGCCAGGGTTGTTCCCAAACTTTCACATGCCACTGTATGAAGCTGACTTAAACCTAACGACTTCTTCATCTCCAGTCTCTCATGATCCAGACAGAGCTGTAGAGTCTCCATTCTGATGAACCAGAAGCTTCAGGAAGCGGTGAGTTTACTTTACTGGCATTATTTATAACATGAATTCATTATCACGTCCAATTATGTATTTTAGTGCTGGCAAACATTTGATGATGAATATTTTTTCTGTTTTAGAAAACAACAGGACCTCAAACTCCAGTATCTGACCGGGGACCAGTCACTAGCTAGCTACATTTACCGTTAAATTTCCTCCATGCCTCACATTCAGAGATGCGCTTGTGTTTCTCTAATGTTCATTTACAGCAGTTCTAACAACTCAAATCTGTTTCATATTTATTGTGACACACAGGTGCCACAATCAATCCAAATGATGAATAATTTCCATTGAAAAATGTACTTTACATTGTGGAACTCCTGTAAGTAAGGGCGTCAAGGCTATTTTATTCACTTCAACAACTCCCTGCTGAAAAAACAGCATATGCTGGTCAGGTATGTTTTGACACTGGGATGCTGGTCATGTGCTGGTTTATCCATCCTGGACAACTTTCTTCAGTTTGCTTTTACACTCTTACGAGTCCTACATGGCTGCACATTTGGAGCTGCTCTTGTGTTCCTGTAGCAAACATACTGTACATTTCTATTTGTAGTTCTCTGTTGCCTGTATATTGTTGAGTTGAGTCATTCTGCTGCAGGTGAATCTTTTAACACTTTTCTTTTCTAACTGGGATTTCTGTATAGACAATTTTGCTTTATTGTGTTATCTGACAACCCTTCACTTGTAGATTAATGGAAAGAACATGTTTGTGTAACAAGAAGTTGAATTTGCAGCTTTATGTAGCAACATTATTTTCAGGCCCCACATTGGGAGCTGTTGTTTTCAAATCTTTAAGTATTTTAACTGTTGTTTAACTGACTTTTTTGATGCTACTGATGCTACATATGTGCTATTGAAAGTTTTGAGAAGTTATTTGCAGATGTACAGTCCTGAGATGTGTTGTGTGTTGTTCAGGTGTAATATGTTCTTGTGTCTGGCTGTTTTGGTGCTCAAGTATCTGTAGTTCAAAGAGCAAGCGTGCTGGGTGTGAAGGGTCCAGAGTGATTTAACCAGCCCCCTTTTCTCACTCTGCAGGTGTAAAGATCTTGAAGGTTAAGCAGGAGAGCACCAATCATTTCCTCATTTAATTATTTGCGATAGTCAACTAAAAAGAAAAGCCTAATTTGTTTAATATTTGTACTTTCTAACATTAGTTTGTGTCTCACTATGTTTCTGTGAACTCTTTAAAATTGTTATTATTCTGCATATGCTATTAATATGATCATATTGCTGGCCACCATGAAGATGCAATAAAACTTTGTATGCTAATAAACTTTTTGTCCAATAAAACAGATTTTCTACATCACTGATGTGAATGAAGTTTTCAAATCAACAAATTCATTCATAAATCAAACCTGGCAAGTTTTCCCAAGCAAACTTGATTGTATAGACAAAGGACTTTAAAAAGTATAATGTTTAATCCTAATATTAGTAGTTTGTTTCAGATCAATTATCTGCTCAAACGTTCTGCAGCTGCTGTGACAAAAGCAGGTGTTTGTGTTTTGGCCATAAACAGAAACAAGATCTTGTGCAAATAATAGCCAAAGTGAAAGAAAGTTCTAAGTTCATTTAAATTACCATTCCTGAGGTAAAACACATCCTCCTCATCATCCTGCGGACAAAGAAATGTATATACATAACAATGAAAATAAATATATGTGGAAGTAAATAAATATGGAAACAAACAAATACATAAATGTGGAAATAAATGTATATATAAAATAAATGTGTAAAAAAAGAAAGATATACATAAGGAAAATAAAGTCTAAGTAATTATTAAAAAATAAGTTTTTTTTACTTTTCTTTGTATATTTTTCTGTTGTACATTTATTGATTTCAAATTTTGTCAGGTTTGGCATTCCATATTAAGTTAATGTTGTGTTAGAGTTGTTAAATTATTATTAAAGTTTGTTGGAACTTCTTCTTCATTTCGCATTTCGCATTTCATTACTACCAAACACTCTTATTCTGAACATAATTATCTTTTTTTGTTTTTTAAGAATTAAAACAATATAAAAATGTTTACAACTATTATATATTTATTACTTTTCTTACAGTCTGTATTAATTGTAGTATTTTATTTCATAAAAACACACCAAATATACATACAGAGAACACACAAGCTCTATATTCAGTACAGTGTGTCTGATTGTAGAATGTGAAGATCTGCTGGATTCAGTGCAGCAGGATGAAGGAGAGCAGAACAGCAGAGGAACAGGAAGCTCTGAGTGACACCATTAACACTGTTACACAGGTCCCCCTCACAACATTTGACACCCTGAACATCACCAACTGATGTAGAAGCATCACAAATAGATTTAGAAACACAGCCTTTTACAACTGCTGACTGGCCTCCAGAACTCCCTGATGAAAAGAAAGAGAACAGAGAACAGAAAACGGAGGTTAGTCTGAGCTGAAAATGAGTAAATGTGATCTGTATCAAATGCTCAATCATTAGAGCAATAAAAATCATGACTTCTTTCTTTTCCAGATTCTCACCTGTTGCTTTAAAGCAGCGGTCTTCACTCCCTGAACAACTCAATATGTTTGAGCAGCTCTTCTCATCACAATAGTAACATTTCTTTCCGTTGGGGACATTAGAGGGATCTACAGGATGTAGTGCAAAATATAACATAATGAAATAACTCCTGATGTCCTTCGGAAGTAAAATGAGTGTTAATTTTTATTCTTTTTTATTATACATTTGTTTCTTGCTATTAAAGCACAATACCTGGAGCATCTTGGAGGTTACACTGGTCTCTGTTACAGCACAAAAAAGACATCTTTCCAAGGCCGATGTTCATGAATCCACTTGCACAGTCAGGAGCACAATCTTTAAGCTTCACTTTAAAACTGATTTCACCTGAAAACAAAAATTCATTTAGGATAGACCAGTTCAACATATTCTTTTGACAGAAAATGTATTTGAAAATGGCAACATGTAGCATTTTCATATTTCAAATATTGCTTCAATTTTTTTTATTATATTGTCAATTATGTTGTATCTACATAGAACATTCAGTGATAACAAATGTAAATTCTGTGAGGAAATTAGCAATTCTGTGAGAAATTACATTCCCAGTGAAGCAACACCAGTAAAAAACACCAGCATCTCCATCACTCAAAAATAACAGTGATTTTAAACCCATCATATTGGACTTACCAACATTTGTTACTGTTGTTGAACTCATGCACTTGGAGAATCCACTGGGACATGTTTTTACCTTTTGTCCCGCACAAGAACCCATCAAACTACTGCACTCATAACAGCTGAAAGAGTGTCCTTATAAAACAGAGAGACATCAATAATCTGCATTTGTACTCAATAACATTACAAACACTATTTGTCTTTGTACCTGCAGTGAAGAGAACGAACAGAAGAAAAACTGAGATTTGCAGATCCATCTTTGATCAGGAGCTGAATGAAATGCTTCTTTTTTCAGCACTCATCTTATAGCTTTTCAAAGGGGAGGGTCTTTATGAGCAAATAAAAGCTTAACAGAAGCAAACATTGCTAGAAAATGAGACATAATTTACTTGGGAGGATAAAGAAATTACACAGAATGTATAAGGCTACTTAAACCAACCATCATAAAGTGAGTTTGTACTTAAAATGAATGTTGTTTGGGCCCCAACATTCTTCAAAGAATCTTCTGTTCTGCAGAAGAAAAAGAGTTGTGCATACTTTGTTGAATGATTCAGAGGTATAACCTCCATTCAGTGGTGAGGATGAAATGTTACTGAAAAACCAGGTTAATCTTAGATTCTTCTCACTTAAATATACGGTATTGTTACAATGAGCTAAAAGTTAAAGTATATAACAGTAGGTGCATTTCACTGACCTACAGTACACTCACACACTGGGTGTTCTGTTTATTAAGCTCCTAAATATTATATGATCTCAAATATGTTGCTTTAAGTAAAGTATGAAGTCACACGGGATCCTTGAGGAATCAGTCTCTATGGATGAAGAGGAGGTTTGAACCACTGCTCCATGTTTTTAGGTCTGTTCTTCCATCACATTCGGGGAGTATTTTCTACACAGATTTATTAAATGAATACAAAACCGACACCGAAACACAGGGTGCAGTAAGCCTTATAACAAGAAGAACAGACAAAAAACTGAACCGAACAGTGAAACAAGGAACAGATAAGACTAAGCAATGAATTAATGAGTAATGAGGAAACTATGAGGAAACTAAAATTAAACACAGGTAAAGAACTAGACTCAAAGACCCAGAAAGTACAGATGATACTGAAAATTATTTTTTTCATTGTTAATTATTTTCAGTCTTGTTGTGCCCTGTATGTTAGTCCTTTGTTAAAGTTGATAAAACTTTTGCAATGCAACCATGGAGAAGTAAATTTGTGATGTAGGGAAAACATGCATGTCTTTACAAAGAGCAAATAAATATTCTAAATCCAATCATTTTTCAACATTTATGTTATCTTGTTAAATCATTATATAATGTGCCTCCAAAATACGAACACACAAGTTGTGTTGTTTATTGTGAGAATATCATAATTCTATATTTTTGAAGCAGGGCACACCAGGCACATGACACATGATTTATTTGTGCATACATTACAGATACAAAATAACTTGTATATGTTTTTGTGGATTGTATTGTGCACGCATACAAAACAACATATATTAGATATGCATTTAAAATGCATGCATTTTTAAGAGCTTTTCAAATATAGTATTTGTGGATCAGAATCATGCTGTGTAAGAGATGCTGTGTACGTTATTGTCATCGCTGCCAGAAAACTTCACATCACTAATATTCCTACTATGCATATGTTTAATGCTTAAATATAACAATTAATCTGAAATTACTCAATAAATTAATTCAGTCATTCTTACTATTTGGGATTTAAGACAAGTTTGGGGCTTTCTTTCTTTCTTTCTTTCTTATTTCTTTCTTTCATGTATTGTACACATGTACATATTGTACCATGGCTCATCTTGGGTAGCTTTTCAATATTGTAACATACATATTCATATATCTGATCTATCATTGTATTGTTTGTGTTAAGTTTTATTAATATTAATAATAATAATAAAATAGCCAAGTTCCCTCTTTTTTGTTGTCTTGTTTTGGTCATTTTTTGTTGAAAAAAATCCCCTTTCTCTGATGAAAAATCTAATTTATTAAATTGCAGTCATTGTACAAGGGAATTTCAAACGGAAATATGAAATATCCATCACAAGCGACAAAATACTCCCAACTTTAATGATTTAGCAAGCAAAAACAATAACTTTTCACATTCCCCTGCTTGGATTTCAGCACAAATTCTCTGAGGAAGAAAGAAACAAATAAACTTGATTGCTTATTTAAAACAGTCAATATCAGACTAGGGACTTTAAAAAAATTAGTGTTTAAGCAGTATTTTAGCAGTTGTTCAGCAGCTGCCGTAGGAATACCTAGTGTGTTTTTGTCTGGGGAATTCAAAGTACAAACCTCAACAAGAGCATCTCAGAATAATACTAAAGATGAAAAAAAGTTATAAGGTCATTTGCCGCCATCTAGAGTTGAATCTATGAATCTAAATGCCTTCATAGAGACACTATGAAGAGACACATAGCGAAACAATTACTAAATAAATAAAGAGTCAGTAGGCCTATATCAACAACAACAACAACAATTTAGTGATTAAGGTCATAGTTATGTGTTTACAGAGGTTATGGATCAACAGGATCAATCTCACTAACTTCAGTATGCCTAAATCATTTTATGATCCTGATCCCTGCCAGTAGACCTTGAGAAACATTGAAGGTATCTGTCCACTAGATGGCGCTGCAAGCCTTTTTCTTTCAACAATTCACGTGCTCCTGCCAAAATTATATTTTTATCATTGTTTACGACGGCGCATTGGAGAAATGATTGCAAATGCCTTTTTAACACAGAAAAAATTAATCTTCCAAACATTTATGAGAGTTTTCCCAAAATGCAGAGAGCTGACCTCAAAATGCATTCACATCACTGAATTAAATTTTACATTTATTACAATACTTAGTGATTTTTTTTAACCATCTACGTGTCTAAAATGTTTTATTTCTTTAATTGTGATGAGAAACCGCATTTTTTGGTCAAACTACAAATAGTTCATTATATTCTTAATATATATTTATGTCACATAATCATAATACCAAACTTTTTGAAATATTTATGAAATATCTATTTATGTATAAAACACTTTTCAGCACCCAAAAGAAACATGGGAAAGCATGAGAAAGAAAAAATGTGTTAAATAACAGCTCTTATTGTTTTGAACAGGCTCGCCATCTGTCCGACGAGTGAATTATCATCACTTATCGATTTTTTTCCGATCCATCCCAGTTCTACGCCGTGCGCGCTCCCGACAGTGCAGCTGTCACCTGGGCAGCGAGGCGCGCGGCCGAGCGCTGCGTCTATCTCTCAGAGAGAGCGCGCTTGTGAGTGAGCGAGTATTTGAACATCATGTTTCTACAGTTCCGTGCATTTTGAGGAAAAGCGCGTGCAAAAATCACCGCTTTTTAGGCGCCTTTCTCATATCTGGAAGAGGGAGAGAGAGAGAGAGAGAGAGAGAGAGAGAGAGAGAGAGAGAGTCAGTGCGCGAAGTCTCCGGAGACACACGCCCCCACCCCCACGCAAAAACACACGCGCGCGCAGAAGCTGAGAAGAGAGACACGGACTCTGTTCCGCTGCTGGAATTGGAGTACAAACGCGTCCGAACGCACAAATCGTGGATTATTACGCGAAGAACGCGCGGAAACCATGAGCTGGGGAACCGAGCTATGGGTGAGTTTGTACCGAGCGCGACTGGGGTCGATTACCACGGTCACGGGCTCTAATAACGGGTTCACGAGCACTGTGCTTAAATCCAAGCCGCTTTGGGAACGCCAGTGCGTTATATATATATATATATATATATATATATATATATATATATATATATATATGCGCATGCTGTATTTTTGAATATTAGTATATATTATACTATATATTTTACATAGTATATATATATATATATATATATATATATATATATATATATATATATATATATATATATATATATATATATATGTGTGTGTGTAAAATGTGCGCATATATATGCATACTTAAACTTTCTATGTAATTTTATGTAGATATGCATTCTAGACTGTAATATTTAAATAATATTTTTTAGAATTTAAGTTGCGTATATAAATATATATCCTCTTTATTAATGTATAAATATATTAAAAAAATAGCAGATATATTTCGTACATATTGATATGTATTGATGACCCCAGTGTATTTACTGTTTTGTGTGGAGTTGTGATTGTGTGTATACTAGTGATGTGATATTGATGCAGATGTTTAAATGAGTTATTTGTGCTTGGTCTCATGAAAGAGATTTTCATCCTCTTCAGCCACACTAGTGTCTGTGCATCTCTAGGGCCTGTTGTACTTGTCCATGCACCTCTGGGTATTTTTAGTCCATAGTGGTTGTGGTGCGGAAATGTCAGCCACACTACCTTGTGTGTTGTCATCCAATGCAATGCAAATATTGGCACTAGAAGCAGATTCTGTAACTATTAATTATTTTGAGAAGGGAGATCATAGCATGTCATAGATTCCCAGAGCTACTTTAAGATGTCTAAACCAGACTAAGCATAACAGTTATCTACTTTTATAACTTTCTAGTCAGGCTTGCTCAAGCCAACATAAAGTTTGTCTTTACTACATTTTTATATATTGTGCAAAGTGCTATACAGATATGTTTGTACTGCATATTAGTGGTTTAGAAACACACCGATAAGGATGTTTGTTTCAAGAGTCTGATTTAATGGGCTTTTTGCAGGTCAGGCCGGAGAGACCCCTGATGCCAGGGACCCGATTGATCGCTAACTGAATCCTCACAGTCTTTGTTTGTATTGATCCGCTTTTATAGACTGCATGACAGTGGCTCTGTGACCTGCGCTGGAGCTGCGTAATATGATTGTTGTGTGTTTTACTGTCCTTCTATTCCTGTTCACAGAATGAGAATCTGCTACTTTAGGAATCTAGAGTTAGATAAAGCAATAAGACACTCAAGGTTGAGCATTAAAGTGATTTTTAACCACGGATTAGGAGGGTCAAGTGTGGCTCATCCATAAAATTCAGAGTCAGATTTATAATTCAGTTTTGGAATTGTAAAAAAAGCCAAATTACATGTTTATCAGGAGACTGAGTTTTTACTTTGGTGGTTAGAATATGTTGCATACTGGAAATATAACGGTGCATTTACTATCTGACTAGTGCATGACTCACACACACACACACAGACACACACACACACACACACACACACACACACACACACACACACACACACACAAGAGCCGAGTAACCGAGGAGGCCAGTAAGCTGCCGTCTGCCATGTTGTGGATGCCCACTGGTGCCAAACCACCTGTGGGATGTTCTCTTAATCTCATGCAAACTATCTTTCTCTCTTTTTTTTCTCTTTTCAGCAAACTAATCTTAAACCGTCAGCACACGTGATGAGCCTTTCTAATAAATCAGCACAAATTTGAAACCAGCGGCATCCTTTATGCTGTACAGACAGGAAGAAGAGATGATCTGAATGCTACTTTTATGACTGCTATCTAAAGATATGACAGCAATGACAGATATGCTGTTTTATGGCAAATGTATTGTGTCTTTGACTATACATAGAATAGCATGCATGCAAACTACACTTATCTCTT
Organism: Carassius carassius; assembly: GCF_963082965.1. Taxonomy (NCBI): domain Eukaryota; kingdom Metazoa; phylum Chordata; class Actinopteri; order Cypriniformes; family Cyprinidae; genus Carassius; species Carassius carassius. The sequence continues at coordinate 3,320,115 of NC_081801.1, forward strand.
ATATCTGCAGTATATAGGAGTTTGCATTTTTTTTTTTACTATGCGCGAAACGAGAGTCATTATTAGAAGTCATTTTCAGTAACTGAAATGATACTTTAAATATTAGATCAAAAATAAACGTAAAGACATATGCAAATTAAGCCTTGGCAGCTAACTGAAATAAATACGTAGTATCCACTGCACAGAATACTGTATCCCACAATGCAATTCTTTTGACCTTTCATTCCCAGTGTGAATGAATCGCTATTATTTTAGCTGCTGTTTTTAACACATTTACTATTGCAATGCAAAATAACTGTGCAGCTTCAACGTTGACAACCTGACACCACTTGTGTGCAACATGTGACAGCAATGTAGCATATGTTTAAAACTGTGTTTTATAACACTTATTGTTTCATGTAAAAGTAGTATATAGTACACTAGTATTTCATTCTGAACACTGTACTGTAAACATGGAAGCTTGTGACCGTTCTGTCATTGGATGCTCCGTGAAAGCCTGATTAATGACTGTGAATTTTCTCTTTCCTGCTTGTATAAACACACACGCACGACTAATAAGATACTATCATTTCAACAGCTAGTTTCTCATTGTCTTAGTGTCCTCGTCTCTTTAGCAGGTGAACTCTTTCCTACTCTTTTCCTCACATTTTCTCATTATGTTTGATTCTTTCATCTCTTTTGTCGCTCTTCCTTTGGCTTCAGACTGTGAGAGCAACTTCCTCCGGGCTTCATCTCCACAGTCTCCGCCGTTTAATCTCTGTGATTCAGAAGATCATCCCTGCTGATTCACTAGTGTCGACTCCGTGAATCAGCAGGGAGTTAATTCATACAGAGCAGTAAAAAACAAGTAGTACAGAGATAGTGAGGAATGCTTAAATGCAATTGGCCACTTGGTTACATAAAGTTGGAGTGCAATTGGCTGATTTAAAGTGGAATGCTGGAATGTTATTAGCCCTTTCTTGCTTATTACAGCCGCGAAAATGGCAGTCCATACCCTGTAATTTCACTTATTAGATTTTTGCCTATGTGTGTGTGCTGCATGAATAGTTTTTCTTACCCAACAGACCACAGCAGAAAACCAAAGGAGCTCACCAAATTCCCCCAAAATTGATCAATGTTTGTCGTTTGTGCAGAATGACTATACAATGAAGAGGGAACTCTGATTGGCTGTTCAGCTTAGTGAACGAGTCAGTGGACGAGAATAATAGCAAAACAGTGAGCAAAGTCAAAACGGTACAGATAAAGGCTGTTCTAATGATATGTCATCTTACCTCATCGTTCCTTGGCGAATATTTCAATATTAACACGAGAGGAGTGGAATAAAGAAAGTGTTTAGCAGGATTAATATTCAAAACAGTAAGCACGCGCTGCTTTGTTTACGGTTTGTATAACTTCAGCCGGCACCGTCAGTTTCCCTTTTTGAATGACGAATATGGACGAATATATCTGCAGAAATAGACAGTTGTCTCATTTCCACGCAGGCGCAGAACGCGCATTCTACCTAACAGTCGGCAGTAGTTCTCTAGTGTGTTCAAGTGCAGCTTTTTACCCCGACGCGAGGCAAAAAAAAGGGCAGCATAAACATTCCACAAAACATATACTTTTGTGTTCAACCTCAGAATTCTTTTTGAATTATATTAGGTTGAGTAAATTGTCACTAAATTTACATTTTTGGGAGAATGTACCATTTAATTTAAATTTGGAAACTAGGGCTATAAGATGTTGGGGAAAATTTCAGATTTTTATGATACGATTCAAATTCATGTTTGTTACTTTTTTGTTTCCTTGTCCTTGTTAGTAGGGCTGTGCAATTTGGCCCAAATGTTTAATAACAAATGTTATTTTATAGATGATAACATACAGTATCAATATGACTATAAAATAATAAAATTATTAACATATATTGAACAACAACAGTTATAATAATAATAATAATAATATTTATAATTTTTTAATATAATTTTTAATAATATTAACTTTAAAAAAAAGTAATTGAAAAAAAAAATAAACAAAAGAAATACTGCTATCATAACTTTCCTCTGTAAAATATTTCAGAAAATGAAGAAAAAAAAAATGATGTATTTAAATGATGCACTGTATCTTTACATCTCTTCTCCCTCATTTTACTCTTGAGTGTGTCGTTCTGCAGTGGCTCTATAATGAAGAAAGGTTCTACTGTAGCTCCATCCTACTTTACAGTCCCTGTGTGTGTGTGTGTGCATGTGTGTGTGTGTGTGTGTGTGTGCTAGAGATAAATGCAGTGTAAGTCCTCAATCTCTTCAGTGTGTGGAGAATGATTAGCGTGCGGTTAAATCCAGCAAGGGAGATAGGCTCGTCCTGTGAGGAGAAACAGGAATATTAAAAGGGTAAGATAGATTTGTTGGATGTGAAAACTGTGTGTGTGTGTGTGTGTGTGTGTGGGGAAGGTGAACGCCGGTGCATTCGTGCTTTATGAATGACGTCATTGCAAATAATCACGCACAGTTCATTCTCGTGTCAGAGTGCTTACATTAGTGAGAATAAAAGCCCCGCTCTGCTCTTTCTTTATAAGAAACGCTCTATCTATCTATCTATCTATCTATCTATCTATCTATCTATCTATCTATCTATCTATCTATCTATCTATCTATCTATCTATCTATCTATCTATCTATCTGTCTGTCTGTCTGTCTGTCTGTCTGTCTGTCTGTCTGTCTGTCTGTCTATCTCTATCTATTTCATTCTGTCATTTGATGTGTTTTTTTGCTCCACTGCATCTGTGAGGCCTTGCATCTCTTTACTGACATATTTCATGATTTCTCTCTTTAGTTAGTAGTCATGTCAGCGGAAGGAAGTGCATGACAGGAAGTGATGTCATACATCCTCATGAGAGGCACTGTTGCGCTGAATTAGTGAAGATCTGCCTCATCCTCACTCATTGTGAAGTTGTGAGAGGCTCTGAATGACTCACAGTCTTTTGCAGCAGAGGAGGGTTTGGCTATTATAGGTCCAGCACTTCCTCCGAGAGCCGTACTTCTGAAGAATGTGGTACTGAGAGACAATACGCCTCTACTCACATAATGATTGTTTTCGTCTCTTTCTGTAGCAGTAAACATGACTCTTGTGCAGTCCTTTTGGCACCGGCTGATGACATCATCTCTGATGTACAGTAGCACTTTCTAATGACATCATCTGTTTGGAATGCTGCTCTGTTGTTTAGCATACGATTATATTATGTGCAATTTCCTGACACAACCTCTCAGGTTTCGTGAGTGTATATTGGTCTATCCATCCATCCATCCATCCATCCATCTTTCTGTCATTCTGTCTCTCACAATGATGTCCAATTATAGAATTTATTAGTCTATAAACAACAGGGGCCCACATTTCCATTGCTTTCGACTCTCTTTGTCTCTAAAAACATTTTACATGTATTGTTTTTTTACAAATATATCCAACATTGTTAAATTAAGATAATGTTAAATGCAAGAAAAAATGAAACGAAAAAAGCTTGTTTCCAATGTCCAAAAAGTTTTTTAATAAACAGCTAAAGTTTTCAGCTACTTTTGACTCGTGAGGTTGAATTATTGTGTGATAAATGAAGTATTTTTCAGTCTAATTTCTGAGTGTGTGTATATCATGTGATGGATTCATAGGTTTTATGGAGAATTAGTTTGTATTTGTGCAAATCTGAGGAACCAAGTATGCTTTATTTCAAGAACAAGCTCTTGAGTAAGAAAGCAAGAGCTTTGTGGCTTTCCTGAGGAGAGCTTGTGTGTGTATGAGCCCCTCGGCCTGGAAGCACACAAACACATCCATTCAGAGAGGAAGTCAAGTGTGGTAAAACATGTGATGGTTTCAGAGACAGAGAGAGAAGCGTGTTTCATAACTGCAGCACGTTTGAGACGCAGTCCAATCGGATGTTGCTCAAATCTTCAGCAGATCAAGTCTATATCATAATTGGTGTGAAAGATGCAGCAGTGATACCGAGTAGTTTCTGAAAGTTTCCAGAGTGTTGCTATGCGTTTTCTAAGGTGTTTGCTGATTGATTTTTAGCACAGAGCTATAGTTTTCAGGGTTTTCTGGGTGGTTGCTAATTGGTTATTTGCTGCCTAAAGTCAAAAGGCTGGCCTCCATGTATTTAGTTATGATATTCTAATCTCTAGATATGACTCGGATTGCTCTGTCCTTGTTAGTAAATTTTTTTCCACCTGTTTTATTATCTGAAGGTACCGGTAAGTCCTATTGCTTAGAACAATAATACCAAACTGAAGAGAGCATGTTCAGATCCAGGCAAAATGTTGATCCAGGATATCCACGTAAACCTGATTAATGTAAATTGTATAAAAAAATTTTTTTTAATGAAGCAACATCGACAGTAAACCATCAAACTTCACCTAGTGAGGGTATTTGGCAAATTTATTATGGTGTATGTAGAGGAATATCTATTTATTATATCTATATGAGTACTTAGTTAACTGAAACTAAATGTTCAGATTTGTTGTTAATTGAAATTAAACTGAAATAAAATAAACTTTCAAAAATTCAGATAGCTACCAACGCAACATTTTTGAATTGATTTTAAAAATTGAATAAAAAATAAATTAAAGCTTAAATAATAATATACATTTTTATATATTTAATATATATATGTAATACTAATACTAAACTAATAAGAAGCACATGAAATTCTGAAAAAAATTCAAGATTGAAAAATAAAAGCAAATTCAAAATATGAATAAATAGTATAATATATAGATAATTCCAAAATAACACTGCTTCCCGTTGATTTGAAGTGCTGGAAAATTAGGAAATTATAAATTATATAGACTAACTTTTAACTGGAACCCTAACATTAACCATAAAATGTATATTTTTTTTCTTTTTTTGAATGTTAAACTATGGATAAACCTTTTAGTATTGTTGAACCCAAAAGAATAGCTAGGTCAGATCATAATCGTACAAGATGAAAATCTGCATATGACATGAAAGACATAAATCTCTGTTCTGCTTCGAAACAGGAAATAAAACAAAGAAAACCATTTATGACATAACTGATAACCTTTACTGCAACCTTTAAGGCTTTCACTTCTATTTGCATGTAAATGTGTTTGCTCAGTTGTGTGGGAATAAGGCAAGGTGGACGCTCACACACACACTGCATATATTCACATATCTGTAGTCACATTTGGACACACTGATCGGACGTCTCAGCTGTCCCGCTCGGGTGTGGCTACTGTATTAGTGAAGGATATCAGCCCGTTGACTTTTGGGGAGTCATGGACCCTATTAAAGTAGAGACGCTGTTAAAAGTCCAGCAGTTACGGGTAAGTTCAGTCAAGTTGAGTATGTGCTTGTATTTGGTGCACTATATGTTTTTACAAAAAGTTGTAGTTGTGTCAGACTAAGGCGTGTTGTCTAGTACTGGTTATACTAACTGGCTAAAGCATGGTTATGTCTTATAGTTAAGATTATAAGTAAAATAAGTTTTAGTTATTGAGATTTGAATGTGAACTGTGAGATTGGAATGAGACCGTTATACAAAAGTTATGTTGATTAACCTGAAAAAAAAGTAACGCCATGTTTTCAAAATAATGCGCAGCTTGAGCAAACTTACTGATTTCTTACTGAGTTTGGGGGCGGGGCTAATTTCATGTGTTTAAGGAAGCCGGTTTGTTATTTTTGCAGTTTAGTTTGGTGACAAAAATAGCAAAGAAATTCATCTTTAAATTCACAAAAAAATTGTTGGAGAAACAACATTTATTCAAAAGTGGCTAGTAAATTTCACATATAATTACAACGAATCTGCATAAGTAATATATTGAATTTAACATGAAATATTGAAGTAGGAAAAACTTGTAAAATGTATTCCAATAATTTTTTACAGTAATCAAGTAATATCATTACAATATCTAACAATAACAATAAACTTATAATATGTTTAAAGAAGTGGAGGTTGGGATGCGCTAACATTAAAATTTTGTACTTATATTTATTAACAAGTTTGTACTGATATGAAATTATATTTAAAATGATATATTTATACCATTTTTTAATTAAAATTTTTTATATAGATTTGAGTATAACTCACTATAAAAGCTAATTTGAATAATCATTGTCAACATCAAATCAATTTAGCCATTATTACATTATAATATACAGTATAACATTTTAATAACTTTTTACTTTTTCCAAGAAAAACCATTGAAAAGAAAGTTCTACACTATAGAAGTCTTTCTACTTCTAACTTTCGTATGTAATTCAGCGTGTTGCTCGCTGTTTCTTTGTAATAATTTGTGAAATTTACTACCAAGTTCTGAATGGAATTTGTTTCAAATAAATCCTAAATCAAATTTTTTTTGTAGTGTAGGAAAGCTTGTTTAAAAGAAAATATGGCTCTTAAGTGTTACATTTTTGCTGTAATGTAGAAAGTAATCTAAAAAGTAATCTACAGTAAAATGCAAAAATAGGCAAAATCCATAATTAATCATCAACAGCTTGTGATCACAATAAATATTGTGCATCATTAAGAGAAAGTGATAAATTATGTGTGTGAAATATGACAAAAAACATGCCCACTTCCATAAAAAAACACACACACACCAAAGCCCAACCCAGGCCATTGACCTCTGGAATGTCAAGCAAATGTGCACCAACACACACACACACACACACACACACACACACACACACACACACACACACACACACACACACACACACACACACACACACACACACACACACACACACACACACACATATATTGTCCTGCTGCTGGGGTCACGTTCTGCCCTGTAACTGGAGCCAACATGTTTCCTGCTGCATGTGTGTAAATGTCGTGTGTGTGAGCATGTGTCTGTGGTCACGCATAGAAAACGTAAAAAACAGTGTGTGTGTGTTTTACAATCAGAACAAGAGAAAATAACCAGACAAAAGTGGGAAATAATTACACACATTCCCATAATGCATTGCTGAGCTGTGCTAGAAGCAGTGAGTGTCCACAAGGGAAGTGTGCACCTGAAGTAGGTCACCTGATCTGAGAAACACACACTGAATATCTCACTGAATATCAAGAATATCTCTTTGAGTTTGAAACTTTGATCTTCGTGATTCTTACGGATCTTCTGTATGCACAAACAAGCTTTTAACACTCAAAGACAAAGAAAAACACAAAATCACATCACATGACCTAGGGCTGGACGATATGGCCAAAATTTATATCATGATATATTTCTTAATTTCGGGCGATACGATATAATTCCGATATCGATATAGGTATTGTATATCGATATAGGTATTGTATATCAATATCGATATAAAATTAATTTGCCAAATCTATGACACCGCATATCAAACCATATGATATTTTCGAAAAGAAAACAGCACAGATAAATTAGTTCACCTTTTATTTGTATTTAGCCTTCATACAAACAAGAAATGTGAAATCACTGTCAAATAATCCTCTCCGGCTCACCTAATTAATATTAATATCTTTAACCTCAAAAGCTTTTTGTAGCATCATTACTCCAGTCACATGATCCTTCAGAAATCATTCTAATATTCTGATTTACTGCTCAAAAATCTTTTATTATTATGTTGAAAACAGCCAAGTAGAATTTATTCCGGATTCTTTGATGAATAGAAGGTTCAGACGTACAGCATTTATCAAAATAGAAATCTACTTTTGATCAACTTAAAGCATCCTTGCTAAATAAGTATTAATTTATATAATTTATTTTTTACAAAAGAAACCGAAATACTGACTCCAAGCTTTTTTATGGTATATTATATAATGTTACATTATTTCAGATAAATGCTGATCTTTGGATCTTTCTGTTCATCAAAGAATCCTGAAAAAAATGCACTCAACTGTTATAAATATTGATAATCAGCAAATCAGCATATTAGAATGATTTCTGGATAATGTGACACTGAAGACTGGAGTAATGCTGCTGAAAATTCAGCTTTGATCACCAGTATAAAGTGTATGAAAAGTGCTCTGAGTTGCTGCGGAAAAAAAATGAAAAAGAAATAGAAATAGAGCGGTAGAACTAGCGGTTTCTTTAGTAATGGCTGTAATCAAATCAGCTCTGCTCATGAACGCTTCAGTATAAAAACAGTATAAACGCTTCAGAGATACATTCATATACAGTAAAACACCTGCGCCGTGGTTTGATTTTGAAACGTGCAGTGCTCGTGTTTATTAAATGTAGTCAAATGCCACAAATAAATCAATGTATTGGAAACAATGGTAATGTATATCGAAATATCGGAAATGTGTTTAAAAAAGATTATATTGCGATACATATTGATATTGAATTATTGTCCAGCCCTCATATGACCCCTTTAAAAAGAGTTGCATGAACATTCTATAAAATGTCATCTTCTGTGTTCTATGTTAGAAACATCATGTAGGTTATAAAAGATGTGAAATTAAGTAAATGAAGACTGAGATGAATTTTCATTTTTGTGGTACTGTCCCTTTAAATGTGAGTTTCAGCTGTTGAATAGCCTACTGCAAATATTTCATCTACTGCGCAACTATTAATGCCGTTTTGTCTATCATGATGACATTTAGTTCAAGAGTAGACTTGTTTGTCCACAAATTTGTTTGTGGGACTTTTTGGGACATTTTAAAACTTCCTTAAATGTAAGTGTGTGCTTCAGAGGATGTTTACCTGCGGAAATTACCTGTACAATGGCACCTCACAAATGTGTAGATGAGACAAATTACCGTAATTTATGACAGAGTGCCGCATGCATTTAGAAGGCCTCTAATAAAAGCATGACAGTCTGACTCCTGTAGATAACATATGATTTACAGTCAAATGCATGACGGTATGTTGTTATTTCTGTTTTCCAGTTGGATTTTGTGCACAAAATAAAACCCTTAGAGTTATTTATAATTGTTATATTAATCTATCTCTAGCTCTTCAGGAAAATTCCAGAGAGATGAAGCCATATTTGATCTGTAAATGAATCATTCTTTTGAACTGAATCTTTTTAGTGAATCTACTGAATGATTCGCTTATAAGTCATTCCTTTAATGTTCTGTTGAGATCCACGGAAATAACTGTTTACTTATTCTGTAAAAATAGTCTCGGTACTCAGCCACCAGAATGTCTCATAGGACTTGATCTTTTTGTGTGTGTGTGTGTGTGTGTGCTTGTGCAATGCGCATATCACATTTGCATAACAGATTTTGAAGCTCCATTATCAGTGATGTGTTTGTAGCATTTAAAATCATTCTGGTGTTTCTGTGCTCCTGGTGTATGCAAAGGTGAGAAAATGTGCATCACTGTTTCGAATTAAAGAAAGTATCTTGAACTCACAAATGTCTGAGATTAGCGTGCAAATCTATAATCTGATCTGTTTCACTCACAAAATGCTCAGTGGTACCACCATGGTTTAACTGTATACACTAATGTTCAAAAGTGCGGGGTCAGCAAGTCTTTTGTTTTTCAATTAATGCATTTTATTCAGAAATGCATTAAATGGATCAAGACATTTATAATGTTAAAATAAAATAAAATAAAGACATTAATAATGTTACAGTTTCTTTTTTAAATAAATGCTCGGCATATTAGAATGATTTCTGAAGGGACATGTGACACTGAAAACTGGAGTAACCATGCTGAAAATTCAGCTTTACATCACAGGAATAAATTACATTTTTAAATATATTCTGACAGAAAACAGTTACTATAAATTGTAATAATATTTCACAATATTTATTTATATTTTTGATCAATTAAATGCACTTTTGGTGAGCATATTTCATGTAAATACAATGTATGTATGTAAATGTGTATATATCAACACCATTGTACTGCCAGAGATTTTGTAATATATGCTGTTGAGAGTTTGTTTTATTGGCAGTGATTGAGCTCGTCTGCTGGCGGCTTTATATACTGATTTTCTCAAGTTGATAACGCAGTGTGGTCTTTCTGATGACAGATGTGAATAGTATGCATGAATAACAACTTTGTGAGCTGAGAAACTCTGATAAAGCAGTCAGTTCCTCTGTTTGGCTGTGAACCTAGGGCTGTGTTCTATTCCCAAGCTGCCTCTGATTGGTTTATCATAATGTCACTCACTTTCGTTTTTGTACTTGGCTTCAAGAATTAAAGTAGACTTTGGTTGTGTGAAAGAATATCTTTTTTTTTTTTTTACATGAATTATTTAAGTACATCAAAGTAAACTAAAATAAATGTATTACAAATATTTAAATATATTAATTATGTAATAAATGTAATCAATATTATATAATTCTTTTTGATATGAATATTGATATAATACTGATATAATGTTCATATACCAAGCTCTTAAAGAACTGAAATCTGTTTTGTACCTCCTTTTAGATAACATTTATAGAAGGTACACAGTGTCAATCACACAAACACTAAACACCATCATGGTAACACACATGAAACTGAAATAATGCAATAAACATTCATTAAACAACATTAGTGTAACACACAACTCTAATATACAAAACAGATAAGAAAAGAAAGAGTTATTTAAATAAAAAACATCAAATTTGAAATGTAACGCAGGGAATTCTGGGAATGTCAATTTACGCTTATTCACTGTAAAATATATTCACTTCCAAAAATTGTATACTACCGTAAAATTACATGTAATGTCCAACACAGTTTTTCACCGTATATAGGGGAATTTACCGTTAACCATTTAACAGGTTTTTAATGTAGCATTTTTACAGCCTTTTACCGTTAAATTCAGTGTCATTTTTTAACAGTATGGCATCACTGAAACCAGGCTCCGGTTATAGCAATGGCAACCGTGCTGGTTTGGCAGCGATGCCACTAAAAAAACAGTGATAGTACTGATTTTAGTCATACTTAACTGACACAAAATATGATATTTAAAACAATTACTGTGCAATGTGACAAAAATGGTAATACCATGGTACTTCTTTATATGTTTTAACTTATTTCAATATTCAGAATGATTCTAAGTGGTTTAATTTGAATTTTGTGGTCAAATGCAAGGCAGAGAAAGTGTTTTTTGTGTCATTGTGGGAAAGGAAGTGAGAGGCAGAAACAGGAAGCAGTTACAAGTGCCCAATTCAGTTTATTAGGCACTCGGTTTATGGGCTTTCGGTCTTAATCTGATATAGATTTACAGGCAAACTGTCTAAATGTGAGAGAGAAAGTATTGGCCGACCATAAAACTTACCATTGCTAGCCTCTGCCAGTTAAAACTGTGGTGAGTCACTGTTATTGAGAAAATAGATACAAATAAACAAACTAAATGCTTAAAGCTTCTAACATTCCCATCTAAATTCATTTGAATTTTACAGTAGTAACACTAGTAAAGCTTTCGGTTATTTTGGCAGCAGCAATGGTTACCATGCTAAGTCTTTTTAAGTTTCTCACAGTTGCGGTGCGTGTGGAGTTCATAGGGTTGCCAGATGTTGGTTATTTGATAAGCGAGTTGCCAGATGTGATTGTGGTGTGCGATGTGAGCTGGAGCTGGAGTGGTGGATGGAGCTTTATTGATTTGGTTCTGTAAATTCTACACTGTGAAAAAACATTACATTTCCCTTAACAAGAGATTAGGTCACCCTACATGACTTTCTTCCTTCTGTATGCCGTATCCCTTTTCCTTTATTTTCTCTTTTCATTTTTGTCATTCTAAATAATTAGTACTTTAGTTCTTCAGACAAATCTCTGAGGAAGTAAACTACCTCTGCATAAAAGTGAGTTTGTAGTATTTGGCTCGTATTTTACCATTTAAGTTTGAGGTGGGTAAGATTTTAAAATGGTTTTGAAAGTCTCTCTTATATTGATTAGATCAAAATTAATGTCAAAACAGTTATACGTATTACAATTTAAAATGTTTTCTATTTGAATATATTTTAAAATCTAATTTGTTCTTGTGAATCAAAGCTGAATTTTCAGCATCATTACTCATTACAGGCTTCAGTGAAAGTGCATCTTCAACACATATATTTCATTCAGTAGGATGTAAACGGCGCCCTCTCTGGTCTGACTGATTTGGTGATTTTAAAGTCACATCTTCCATTCATCATTAATAAGGATTTATTGCTGTTCTCTTAATGTATACTTGTTTTTCAATCTGATTACTATCTATCTATACCCTGAGCAGAAGAGGAGTTTACCTTCCTTCTTCTGTATCTAAGTGATTGTGATAATCTGAGTCTGTGTGTTTGCATCTAAATTTAGTAACTCACTCTCACTTCTTCTGGTCTGCGAGTTGAATCCTTGGATTACCATCCAACCTTTGATCTCGAAGCTTTCCTGCCCAAACTTCAGCCTACGGCTGTGTCTATCAAATGCAGTGTGTGTGTGTGTGTGTGTGTGTGTGTGTGTGTGTTTCAGGATGAAGAGGCACAAAACCTGAGAAGGCTTCTCTTCTCACATCACATTCTGAACATAAGCAACCTATATATGACGACAGGAAAGTGTGTGTGTGTGTGTGGGCTGAATGTTAATGTTCAATAACATTTGTCAGTTTGGGTGCAATTTCAGCCACAGGATCTGTGTGTGTGAGTTTAAGTCGCTGGGGTATATTTGTAGCAATAGCCAAAAAAAACATTGTATGTGTCAAAATTATTGATTTTTCTTTTATGCCAAAAATCATTAGGATATTAAGTAAAGATCATGTTCCATGAAGATATTTTTCATTATTTTCATTTTCTGATTAGTAGTATGCATTGCTAACAATTAATTTGGACAACTTTAAAGTCGATTTTCTCAATATTTAGATTTTTCTGCATCCTCAGATTCCAGATTTTTTGTATGTATATATATGTGTGTGTGTGTGTATATATATATATATATATATATGTATGTATGCATGTACAGTATGTATGTATGTATATATATATATATACTATTTAATTACTTTTTCTATATAATTTTACATTTGTCTTTTTAGTTTAGTTTAGAATTCCCTCTAATTGTATTTCATTTTATTAAATTGAATTTAATTAAATATTAAGTAGTTTTTTCTAGTTTTTTTTTTTCTAGTTTTTCTAGTGCCGTTTAGGGCTGGGACAATGCGTCGAGGTCATCGATGACGTCGATGCAAAAAATACGTCGACACAAAATATGCGCATCGATTCGTCGACCTGTTTTTATTTCTCTAAAAAACGTTTGCAAAACGTTTACCTTATGTTATTTGATCGGTGAGTGACAGTGACAGGGCGCGTACGAGAGAGAGCCCCGGCTGCGCGCGCACTCACAGTCTTCAAACAACACGAGCGCTTCTTGCTCTCTCCCTCCCTTGTGCATATTAATCAAAATCATTAAACACGATAGAAAAAAGGGGAAACACCAAAGTTTCACGCGCGCTCGCGCACTCACAGTCTTCAAACTACACGAGCGCTTCTTGCTCTCTCCCTCCCTTGTGCATATTAACCAAAATCATTAGACACGATAGAAAAAGGGCGGAACGCCAAAGTTTCACGTGGAGCATTCTGAGATTTTTTTTTTCCATGACAGGCTGCTGGCTCCCACTGTTAATTTTTTTTTTTTTTTGTACAACCCGAATTCCGGAAAAGTTGGGACGTTTTTTAAATTTTAATAAAATGAAAACTAAAGGATTTTCTAATCACATGAGCCAATATTTTATTCACAATAGAACATAGATAACGTAGCAAATGTTTAAACTGAGAAATTTTACACTTTTATCCACTTAATTAGCTCATTTAAAATTTAATGCCTGCTACAGGTCTCAAAAAAGTTGGCACGGGGGCAACAAATGGCTAAAAAAGCAAGCAGTTTTGAAAAGATTCAGCTGGGAGAACATCTAGTGATTAATTAAGTTAATTGATATCAGGTCTGTAACATGATTAGCTATAAAAGCTTTGTCTTAGAGAAGCAGAGTCTCTCAGAAGTAAAGATGGGCAGAGGCTCTCCAATCTGTGAAAGACTGCGTAAAAAAATTGTGGAAAACTTTAAAAACAATGTTCCTGAACGTCAACTTGCAAAGGCTTTGCAAATCTCATCATCTACAGTGCATAACATCATCAAAAGATTCAGAGAAACTGGAGAAATCTCTGTGCGTAAGGGACAAGGCCGGAGACCTTTATTGGATGCCCGTGGTCTTCGGGCTCTCAGACGACACTGCATCACTCATCGGCATGATTGTGTCAGTGACATTACTAAATGGGCCCAGGAATAATTTCAGAAACCACTGTCGGTAAACACAATCCGCCGTGCCATCAGCAGATGCCAACTAAAGCTCTATCATGCAAAAAGGAAGCCATATGTGAACATGGTCCAGAAGCGCCGTCGTGTCCTGTGGGCCAAGGCTCATTTAAAATGGACTATTTCAAAGTGGAATAGTGTTTTATGGTCAGACGAGTCCAAATTTGACATTCTTGTTGGAAATCACGGACGCCGTGTCCTCCGGGCTAAAGAGGAGGGAGACCTTCCAGCATGTTATCAGCATTCAGTTCAAAAGCCAGCATCTCTGATGGTATGGGGGTGCATAAGTGCATACGGTATGGGCAGCTTGCATGTTTTGGAAGGCTCTGTGAATGCTGAAAGGTATATAAAGGTTTTAGAGCAACATATGCTTCCCTCCAAACAACGTCTATTTCAGGGAAGGCCTTGTTTATTTCAGCAGGACAATGCAAAACCACATACTGCAGCTATAACAACAGCATGGCTTCGTCGTAGAAGAGTCCGGGTGCTAACCTGGCCTGCCTGCAGTCCAGATCTTTCACCTATAGAGAACATTTGGCGCATCATTAAACGAAAAATACATCAAAGACGACCACAAACTCTTCAGCAGCTGGAAATCTATATAAGGCAAGAATGGGACCAAATTCCAACAGCAAAACTCCAGCAACTCATAGCCTCAATGCCCAGACGTCTTCAAACTGTTTTGAAAAGAAAAGGAGATGCTACACCATGGTAAACATGCCCCGTCCCAACTATTTTGAGACCTGTAGCAGAAATCAAAATTGAAATGAGCTCATTTTGTGCACAAAATTGTAAACTTTCTCAGTTTAAACATTTGCTATGTTATTTATGTTCTATTGTGAATAAAATATTGGCTCATGTGATTTGAAAGTCTTTTAGTTTTCATTTTATTAAAATTTAAAAAACGTCCCAACTTTTCCGGAATTCGGGTTGTAAAAGCACTCTCTGTATTAGCTTAAAGCATTCAAGTTTACATTTACATACTGTATTCTTTCAATTGCTCTAAACAAGTATTTTGGGTGACCTTTTTTATTGAATACTAGACATCAAGTTGTTGTAATTTTCATCTGAAAGAACTTCTTTTTTCAGTAAGCTAGGCCTTATGTGTTCAGTAAGCTTGTTTCAGTAAGCTATGTGTTTTCAAGGTTTTATTGAATGCTATCTCTATACAAGTGCAAAGTAATGCATTCTTAGTCAGTCTTTTATTTTGTAATTTTAAGAGCAATAAACATATATTGCAATGTTAAGGAATTTATGTTTTTTTTCATTCAGATATGTAAATCAACATTAATATGTATAAATTGTTAGTAGTGAATTAATGGGGAGATAATCGAAATCAAATCGGTCTGAAAAATTAATCGTTAGATTAATCGATGCATCGAAAAAATAATCGCTAGATTAATCGTTTAAAAAATAATCGTTTATCCCAGCCCTAGTGCCGTTTTTATCGAAACACTGAATGGTATAATTTGAAAATGTTTATTTAACGTTCAATTTCTCACAACACTAACTTGTAACATTTTCATTTTCTAATGTAATGAAAAGTAAAGGTTTCAAGTTTTCTTTACTAATTATATAAATCTCAAGTTTTCAATACCAATTATATAAATCTAAAATAAATTGAAGCCAATTTTATTTCAGTTTAGTTTAGATTGAGAGTTTTAGTTAGTTTAGTTCATTTTTCCTGAGTTGTTTTATTTATTTTATTATTATTTAGTTTTAGTTAACACTAACAATAATAACACTGGTTTGTCTTCAGAATGTTCCATCACTAATTTTTTTTCGCCACTGAAACGACTTTCCTTTTCCGCTGACATCATCAAGCCCCCTCATGTTTTAGCCCCTCCCCCTAAACCGCCTTTTCAAACAGAGATCCATCCAATCAGTTCTCAAAGGAATTCTCATTGAATATCCTGTTTGACTTGGAATTTTGTCACAAGAATTTAAGTTCTTCTCCTTTTAATAGTTCAGAACACATGTAGGAAGTTTTAAAGTGCCTGTGTATTTGGCACATGGAGCTGCGTGTGTGTGGGTGAGTGTGTATCAGATTTCCGCTGGCACACATACCTCACATACCCTGTAAACTTTCCCTGTCACTATTAAACACACTCGCACACAGAAAGATATTCAAGCATGCTGTATTTTCCCTGAGCATGATACTTTTAAAGAAACACACATAAATGTGCACTGTGCTCCAGCAGCTGTCTGTCTGTTTGTATCTTCTGAAGGCTGAGCAACCTTCAATAAAGATGTATTTTCAGAGGCAAGCCAGGAGACGACAGGACAGATACCAGCTAGCTGCATGCCGACAGACCAAATCAATAAAGTCTGGCCACTTCTAGTCCTGCCAAGCCAGACTTTTCACTGTCAAAGTCAAGTATGGGCCAGTTTGAAGCTTTTTCCTGGCCAAGAGCTGCCCTGTTAGACAGGAAGAGACTGTCTGTGTATTTTATCAACATGTTAAGCAGCCAAGCAATAATTTTTGTTTTGTTTTATGCATAGTACAAGTCAAAAGTTTATAATAGTTAAGGTTTTTGAATATCTTTGGAAGTAGTTTTTCACGCTCACCATGTCAAGTAAAAACAGTAATATTTCTGAAATATTATTGCAATTTAACAAAGTAAGTTTTCTGTTTGATTGTTTATTTTTTTCATTGCTCCAGTCTTCAGTGTCACATGATTCTTCAGAAATCATTCTAATATGCTGACTTACTGCTCATGAAACATTTCTGATTAATATCAATGTTGAAAACAGTTGTGGTTAATGTGATGCTGAAAATTCAGTTTTGCATCACAGGAATAAAGTACATTTTAAAATATATTCAAATAGAAAACACTTTGTAAAATTAATTATATTTCACAATATTGCTGTTTTACTGTATGTTTGATTAAATTAATGGTCAGCAGAAGAGAGTTTAAAAATGGTTATTATTTTAAGCTTTTGACCGGTAGTGTGTAATATCATGCATGACATGACCCACAACATCTTCATAGTTTCATTTCTGAGTTTCATTACCTGTGAAAATCTCAGTTTTAAGATCCTCAAAGGTGAAGTCGGAACTCGTCTTATGTAACATAATAAAAAGTATCATTAGGCAAGTATAGAAAATGGACAAAAGCTGGAAATTCAACAATGAGTCAAGTGTGTTTGAGTTGCACAAATCATTCTAGGGATTGGGTTTTTGAGGGTGTGTAAGAATGAAAGTGCATTGCTAATGCAATTTCACAATGTGTTTGTGTGTTTCCTTGAGCCAAATTCAAGTGGGTAATGAGCTTAATAACAAAAATGGCATCAACCAAAGTTAATCTCCCAGTGCATGATGGGTAATCGGCCACAGTGGCTTAGAGCTGAAACTCATTTCTTTCCCTTCATCTCAACTTGTTAGAAGTTTTGTTTATCTGTCCATGCAATTGTACCTATTTTTGTTTTTCACGATATTTTCTCAGGCTGCACTGTTTTTGTGTTTTTGTGACGATGCATGAAGAGCTGTATGATTTTTTGAACAGAAGGCAGTCGATGGGTTCGCCCGGACCCCTTTTGACTCTTTACCATCTACTGGAGATAAAGATGCTCAGTAGTGTGAGTAGTCATAGCGACAGCATCCCTCAAAGACTAGACTGGACATACTATTACTATAGTAAACAATTTATTAAATGACTCTTTGGAATAGTTGATTCTGATTGGTCAAATGTGTCATTCTGTCATTCAAATGTGTCAAGGTTTTAAATCCCTGCCGCCAAGATGCTCCTCTGTCAGTCACAGATTATGGAAAGTGAAACATAAATCTATAGGGGTGGATGGATTTATTCACACACTATAAAATATTAATTTGAAGCTTCTTTCTTTTCAGATTCTTACAGCTTTATCATGATAGGCTGTATATTAACTTATTGGGATAAAACCGGTAGTTCTATGTGAAATCAGACATTTGAGCTCCCCCATATAATCATAATGGCATAATCAATAACAGCCCTCAAATATTCGAATGTTAGATTGGTAGTCGAATCAGGCTCCTCGAATCAAAGCATCGATTCGTCGACTATTCGGGGTCACCCCTGGAAATTTCCCTGGTTTGTGTAGGTTTTTCTAGTGGAGTGGATGAATTGTGATTTTAGTGAATTTCATCACTGTTCTGGGAGGCTAGGTACCAGGGTGGTTTGTCTTGTGTCAGCTTGGACTCATGAGTTTCCAGCACACATCAGCAGAGCTAGAAAATGAGTTTGTGTGGCTGAGATCACACAGGATGAACATGAGTGTGTGTGTGTGTGTGTGTGTGTGTGTCATCATCCTTCCCGTCGAAGTGACTCAAATTCCAGCTCTCACTTGTAGGTGGGGACATTGAATGTGACAGACAGATGGGACTCCACCCAAAACCACTTCAGTTACTGTTTTTGAGAACTGAAGCTACTGTATCAGGAAATGCGTAAAAATGTGAATCACGGTCATGCTTTTCTCTCTCTATCTCTCTGAATACAGTTAGAGAAACCCTAGCAACCATAAAGAACAGCAGAGAAACTAGCAACCGTATAGTAACATACTAAAATCACTGTCCTACTGCAACTGCATAGAAACACACTGTCAACCATTCAGATCACCTTATTTGCTCTCCCTCCCTTTTAGAATAGCTTTTGCAACTGCTCAGAACTACTTGGCAACATGTAGTAGCTTTAGTAGTCTAAAAGCCCCCAGTTTTTCATTGTGTTGAGCATTTGTTTGCGTTTATGAACATCTGAGACCTTCTCTCAGCAGTGGAAAGGGATTTATGATGCTACCGGTGTTTATTGAGCGGTTGTGGTGATGTTCTCTTGGGTGTTTTAAATCGATGGGCTATTCCAGAGCAGTGTACTTGTTATGATGCCCTACTGTGTGTAGAGAAGACATGGATGTTTTCATGTCACAAAGACAAATGTTGGTGATAGGACCATCCAAGTGTGTGTGTGACCCTTCTGTGTATCATGATTAAGAGGTTACAGTAGCTCTGTTCTGCCTTTTCTTCCAGCACAAAGACCCTGTGTGAAAGACCAGAGGACTGGCATTCACACACACACACACACACACACACACACACACACACACACACAAACACAAATTGCTCAACATCTCACACAAATATTTCTCTCTGAATGCAAACCGCCTAAAAAGTGCCAGCCACAATGAACAGAGGCTATTGAGCGAAGAGAGAGACCCTTCTATTTTCTACAATGAGCATAACTTCAAAACAACTCATGACGATTGAAAACCCCTACCAAGCACACTCATATAGCACAATAGCTGTTTACATGCACTAATTTTCAATCAGATCTATTTTAATTTCAGATTAGGAAAGTTCTTATTCTCAGATTATTCAGTTTCATGTGAATTTATGTGTGCTGAAACTGTCAAGGCTAATTGGACTAACTTCTCATCAGGCCATGTTTTTCGAGGAATCATTCATGTCTGTTGAGTAAATGGCGCTAATACGTTTATCAGACTGACTGACAAATTACTAATCTAATTTACCATGTGATAATATAAAATTCTGACTAAAAGTGCAGGAGAGATAGAGATGTTATAAGGTGTCTGTAAGTTCTGTGACTTTTTGGTTTGTAGCATGCAAAAACCAAAACCATGCATTATGTTGTGAACCAGCCTTTGATAATGTTTATGATGTTGTTCACTTTTTATACCCTTCAAGTAGTCTTACAGTTATTTGTTTACCTGTGTGACTCAGACTTGTATATGAGTGTTTTTGTGGAGGGAATTTATTGTTGATGGTGTTTTGTTTCGGTTTCATGGTGTCAACTGATGAACAGAAACAGAATCCTTGAGGTGTGAGTGTGTTTGGAGTTTTGGGAACTTTCCTTTTTTTGGTAATTAAATTAAAAGCTCACAACAAAGACTTTAAGACTTTTTAGGTTGATTGACAGCACAGAGGGTACACAAGGTAACTCTTTACTGCTCTAAGAGGTCAGCAGTGGAACTGCAGGCCTCACTAATTAAAAAAAAAAATGAGCAGTGATGCGAAAATGAGAAATGTTTCCTAATGAGCAGACAATGGCTGATTTCCATTTTATTTTTTATTTCAACTTCCTAAATTATCACATTATATGTACCCTGTACTATTTATTGTATTTAATTTTACTTCCTAGAAATTACCATCATATTTACCATGCACTAAGTATTTTTTTAATTTTTGATTTTAACTTCCTAGAGGTGAGAATCATATGTATTCTTCAATATTTATTTTCTGACCATTACTTTATTTAATTTATTTTTTTACTTCCTTAAAGTGACCATCATTTGCGCATCACTGTTTAACACACATACGGCTATGGCATTTTATTCTCAAAAAAAATTTGGAAATGAGTGGAGTTCTTCATTAGTTTAGCAGTTAATTGTCCCAAAGTACCAAAGCTGTAGCCTGATGAAGCTGGTCTCTATGGCTAAATTAAGGGCAGATTTCATAAGGATGTAGAGTGAATCATGTTGTGTGGATGTTGAGAGTCTGTTGAGTTCATAGCAGGAGGGTAAATTAAAAACACATTTCAGAATGTGTTTATTCGTTTATTCATATGTTTATACATATTTCAGAAATGTTGAGAGAAAATCTCTTACGAAAATGACAGTTTCCACCAAAATAGTAATTGTTTCTACTGTAAGACCAAAATAATTTCTCAAAACAGTGTGAAAAGCATTAACAATCTTTTTGTCATTTTAATTTCAATATTTTCTGTAAATGGTTTCCAGGTCATTCATAAGTGGGTGTTTTTGGTGGTTGTTAGGCTAGGTTAGGTTGTAATTGATGACTGTGTTTTTTTCTGGATGGTTGCGATGCAGTTGCTAGGGCATTTTGGGTGGTTGCTATGCAGATGCTATATTTTAGGAGCTGCATAGCATTAGCAATCACTGAGAACACCCTAGTAACAGTAAAGCAAACATAGCAACTGTATATAGCAAAATTGATGACTGTTTTCTTTTTTTTCTGGATGGTTGCTGTGTATTTGCTAGAGTGTTCTGGGTGGTTGCTTGGGCATTGATAGGTGCTTCATAGAGTGATCTGGGTGTTTCCTATGGGGTTGCTAGGGCATTCTGAGTAGTGGTCGACCGATATTGTTTTTTGACAGCCGAGGCCAATATTTTGGAAAGCAGGGGGGCCGATAGCTGATATAAAGGTAATATAATTTTATTTATTTTATTTTAATTAATATTTAAATAAAAAGAGTGTCTGTAGGTGATGGAGGAAAGTTCATACGATGTGTTCCTGTGGCTCAGTGGTAGAGCATTGCGTTAATAACTGTAGCCTAATAGTTGCAAAATATAAGTCTATGGTAATTAACAAATAACCTCAAACACAGCGTTTCCTTTAGATTGGCAGATTTGAGCGCAGGAAAATACAGTTTATGCATTCATCAAATTAGTTTAGTGTTGGGCGATGGATCTTGTTGGGAAAGCAAATACCACATCGCCGATCTGGAGTCATCAGAAGGCCAATGTCGATATTTATCGGCCTTGGCGATATATCGGTCGATCACTAATTCTGAGGGGTTGCTGTGCAATTACTATGGCTTTTTTGGTAGTTGCCATACAGTTGCTAGTAGTGTTGTCAAAAGACCCGGTACTTCGGGACCAAGTCGGTACTAAAAAAATTTAAATGTGACGGTACCAGGTTTCTTTAAGTACCGGTAGTACCGAGGTCCCGTTCAAACCCGGTTCAGCGCTATGATTTCCGCGAAGCAGAAAACAAGGATGGAATCTCAAAATCCAGTCATGAAAATGAAACTTACATTTTAATATGGACAGTCATGGAATTTATCAAGGTTAGCATAAATTAATCAAATCAAATCTCCATATGGACCAGTATCTGTAAATGTTAAGCCGCAAAACTTGTTTGAAATATGAATCCGTGTTCTGCGCGTCTCTGTGTGAATTAATGAATGGCAGAGACGTGCGGGTTTGTTTACTACATAGACTGAAGCGCATGACGCTTGCATTAATTTCAGCATCTGAGCTTCAGAGTTCTCTCTCCATCAAGCGATCTGAACTTTTCAGTTCATCTCAATGGACGCACAGCGCACCTGTAATTGATGCTCTGTAAACTCTTTGTGAAGGCGCACAACTCACCGTCGCTTTACTGATAGCGCTGTTTCTCACACATGCAAAGAGAGAGAGAGCGAGAGTCTTACCACGCTGAATCGACACGCTATATGTAAACTATTCTTTGTTGTCTTCTCCTGTCAAAATAATGGAGTTCATTTAGAATTATTAATATTCATTTTCGAACAAGCAGAAGACATACCGTTTTCTCCGGTAGTGGGCGGAGCTAATGCGCAAATGGCAATTTCATTGGCTGGCGCTGATCTCTTACCGTCCCTGTTTTGATTTCAGCAAATCATTTTGACCGAATGCAGACAACGTGATTAATATTCATGAACCCAGCAGCTCATCAATTCATAGTGCATTGTATATACATTAGTATGATAGTAGAATTAGTAGTAGTATTATCTTTTAATAATAATTAATATGATCTATTACTATTTTTTTACAGAAACCCTCAATGACCAAAAATATCTTAAGCATCACCACCAGTCTTAAGTTCAGTTAAAATGACAAATATGCATTCATTAGGCCTAAAAGTTAATTTTTACATAAAGGCATTGTGCTAGAAATATTACTATTATTTAGTAAAATGTATGTGATACTGCTACTACTGTTGAAAAAATTTAGAAAACTTTATTTTTTAAAGAAATAAATCACAATATTTCTTCCATGTTTTAATTTTAATAGCAAATCCCCTTTATTTACCAAAAATAAAATGTTTAAATTTCATAAAAACAGATTAAATTTGGATGAAACTTGTTTACTGTTTTTCATAATTATATAACTTGTAGAAAAACTTTTTTTTTCTAAACACAATTGTAAATAAGTATAAAGAATGGCATTGGTTTTATTTTTAGTGCTAAAAAGTTTTTTTTTTATCATATTTTTGTGTTTTGCTTTGGTACCGAAATTGGTACCGAGAACCGTGGATTTTCACTGGTATCGGTACCGAATACTGAAATTTTGGTACCGTGACAACACTAGTTGTTAGCATTAGCAATTATTAAGAATGCCCTAGCAACTGCATAGAAATCACCCAGAAAGGTTGATTATCACTGATCTATATATGTGTTCTCTATTATATATCAGTGGTGATTACTGGTTTTTCTTGGTAGTTGCTATGCAATTGCTAGGGTGAGGTTAGTTGCTTGGGTATTGGTTGGTGCTTACTACAGTGTTCTTTGGTAAAACATTTATCACAGAAATGCCGGGAACAAACAAACAAACTGCATCCACTGTTCTTATATGAACCCTGAAAGAGAAATACTCCATCATACGTCCACCCCATTATTTAAAACTTTGGCTATGTTTAGCATCCAACCCTTTTAAAGTGTAAGTCAGTCAGACTGCATGAAAAAGCATTAAACCTCCCTTTTAAGTGTAATACTTGTGCAATAGTGATGGTTGTCAGCTCTCAGTGTCTGACTTGTGCTCTGCTCTTCAGAGTCTTTGGATTTAATGAGTTCATGAGAGATGCGTGAACTCTAGGATTTCTGGGTGTCCCATCAGAGCACACATTGCCTATTTATAGAGAGAGAGAGAGAGAGAGAGAGGAGGCGTGTGTGCATGTGTTTCTGGATGATGGAATATGTGTCGTACAGCTATTCTCATGCTCGTGTTTTTGTGCAGTTGTGTGTGTTTTATTTCAGGCTGAATTACAGCATTCTTCCATGCTCACAAGAATAATTGCTATGAAAAATTGTTGTTTCTTCCATATATAGACTAGAGTATGACCTGATTTTTGAATTAGAATCTATGATGACATCATCACATTGATCATAGTAGTGCATTTCTGTGTTTAAAGGAATAGTGCACCTTAGTGGCTGTTACATGACACAGTTTTTATGTGTTTTGGCCGTACACCTACATAACAACAGTGTTTCAGGGGACTATAAAGGGAAACTTTTGAAAATCGTTTTTATGAATGCAAGTTTTTGGAAACAATGTTGTTATAGTCTCTGTGTAAACTACAAAAGTCCAAATTTATAAAAATGGTGACGTCATGCACACACATGTCATATTAT
Organism: Carassius carassius; assembly: GCF_963082965.1. NCBI lineage: Eukaryota > Metazoa > Chordata > Actinopteri > Cypriniformes > Cyprinidae > Carassius > Carassius carassius. The sequence goes on from NC_081801.1 coordinate 3,344,395, forward strand.
TAGGCAACTTCCTAAAAAAACACCCTACCAATGGCATAGTGACTACCCAGAAAGGTGATTACAGTTTTTTCTTGGTAGTTGCGATGCAGTTTGCTTCTTGTGATCACTTATGAATGGTATATTTTCCAAGTAATTAAAATAAGTCAGTAAATAATAACTAAACTTTTAGGAATGTGCATGCATGAAAGTGTGCTTGTGTTTCTTTGTATTATGGATAAAAGGCAACAGAGGGGTTTTAAATATCAGACGTCTTTTAAATTCCTTTCTTTCTCTCTCTCACTCTGAGTCATTCTCTCCATTTTCCCCTCCAGTTGCTCAGTCATCACCACCTGGCAGAGCTTTGAATTTTACATGCGTGCAGCTCAGACGCCTGCAGCCGAGCATGTATGTGAGCGCAGCCTCTCCTCAATCCCTCGTTTCCATCCAGAAACGAGGTTACAGCGGATGCAGCTGCAGTCTGTTCACTCTCTGTTCAGGGTCAGCTGGTGACCCTTCGTGACCCTCATTAATCCACGCCGACTCGCCGTGCACGGTGGGATGTTATTGCAGACGTCGCGTCGATACAGTGGATATAATGACTCCATCACCTCTACCCCCAAACAGAGAACTTTACAATTTATTAACATTGTGGAAATGCTATGAACAAACATTCCATATCATGTTAATAGGATTTGATAAATGTTCTCACAGTGCTTGGAGGAAAAAGTCTCAGTCTAGCATTGCTTGAATGCTAGTTGGGCCATATTCATGAAACTTCTTTGTAAATTGTTTAAAGTATTTTTGTCGTTCATATGTGATGTTAAATTGCTTCTTTTAATTGTAATTTGATGCAACAGGTTATGTAGGAATGGATTTATAAAATATAAGGATAGTTTTACACATTTGCGCACATTTGCATTTAAAAAAGGCCCAGTATTTTGAGGAGCACATTAAGAATGTCCTCATCACCGTTGAATGATTTTTTGCAATAATAATAGCTTTTTTCTTTTAGGATGATACAACCAGTGTTGGGTAGTAATTGATTACATGTAATCTGGATTACGTAATCAGATTACAAAAAAATAAGTACTTATAGTTAGATTGTATGTCATTTTAAAGTAATCATATTACAGTTACTTTTTTATAGATTACATAATTCCATATTACTTACACAATTGCAGTTTTCCCTTTCTAAAAAAATCCAACTGCTTATATGTGACCTTGGGCCACAAAACCAGTCTTAAATCGCTGGGGTATATTTGTAGCAATAGCCAAAAAAAAAAGATTTTTCAAATAGTTGCATCTCGGCCAAATATTATCCTATCATAACAAACCATACACCAAACAGCAACTAGTCAGGTGACCATAAATGCACAGAAAGTGGAAAAGCCACAATTAGTTGAATTTAACATTTTAATTTAATTAATTATTAGCTTTTCATCACCTCACGAACCCCAGTATGGGAAACCTTGACCTTAATGCACTTTTTGATGTTAACAAAGAATGGAAAATATTTTCTTATGAGTTAGATCAAAAGTATCCAACATATTATATTACTAACTACAATTTTCATTATGTAATTTGTAATGGCCTACAGTTTGTAAGTAATCTACTCAGCACGGGATACAACATTATTTGTATGGAGTATTTACGTGTATATTCAATAACCATTACAAGCTAATGTTCCCATAATATTAAATTGTTATAAATGACATCATTATACTATGTTTGTGATGTAACATTAACACAAATACATTGACACATTAAGACTTACAGTAAGAAACTAGGATTTTAACATTTGCACAACCAAACCAAACCAAACCAAACGTTTCAATGCTTAAAAACTTCAGAACCTAAATTGTAGGCGCCGAAACGCTTTTGTTGTGATTGTGAATCTCCTATTGTTGTTTTGTTCCTCATTTGTATGCCGCTTTAAATAGAAAGTTCTGCTAAATGCCTGGATGTAAATTCCTCATCAGGTAGTATATTGCTTGCGAGAGCTGTGTTGGATCTATCTGTTCTTTGGTTGTCGCTAATATCGGGCTTGAATAAAGAAATACAACTACTGAACAACTGTAAATCTGGCGCCCAGACGCTCGTTGGGTCAGCTCCAGATGTGGAGTATGTCTGCTTTATGCTGGTTTGAGGGGTTTAATCTGTGGATAGAGACAGACGCTGGATTATAATCCAGCATTATAACACTGGAATCAGTATTTGATACTGGCGGACGGACTGGTTTTGACCGGAGAATTGTGCTGGTTTGAATCGGCACGAAGTCTTGGTCCTGGTTTTGATTTTCCAACCTGTTTTGGGCTCAGTGGAGATGGGGGCCGCTTCATCATTCAAAGAACCATGGACTAAAATATTGTCGACTCAGAGGGTAAATGAATATGCTTTTGTAGTGCACTACTGCACCAAAGAACGTATTATATAGAGTTTTAATAATAGTATTCATTTTGACATTTATAATGCTATGCTTTTATTTTTATATTAATTTTTCTAGGATGAGCCACTTTTGTTGTACTGTTCCTCATTTTTAAGTCACTTTGGATGCAAGTGTCTGCTAAAATGTAATGCACATGTAAATTGGATGATACCAATCCTAACCTTTACTTTTAGCTAAAAAGACAGTCATACTATACCTAGATGCATGTGAAATAACATTATTTATTCCCTTTATGAAGAAATGTTCCATGTGGGGGCCATCCCTATAAGGTGACATTAAGTTTTGATGTTTTCAGTACTTTGTCTCTTGGAAAATTGCTAAATCTGTCCTAATGAACAGCGACACAAAGCGCCTTTACTTCTGGTTGCAGTTTCAAACCCGGAGACTTTGGCTTTCATAGAGCTAGTCTAGATTCGTCTTGCACTTGTTGTGCCTCACAATGTTTGCATTGCTGAAAATGTCAGACAGCCAAGCATCCGTTCGTCACATTATACGCCGTCTCACTGATCACAACCACAAGATTGTATGCGATCATACAGCAGATTTGAAAATGCTGGGTGTCTGCTTCTCTTCTAGTGTTTCTTGTAGAGACTGTGTTGTGTTAGAGGAGGTGATCTGTGTTTAAATGAGGCCGGCTAATCGTATTAGGTCATTTGAATTACCCAGATGCTGACAGGGGACTTTGGCACTGTGTGTGTTTCTTAGCCATATTCTTCCATTGGTAGTTTTAATAGCTTCACCAGAAATGAAAATTCAGTCACTGTTTACTCACCCTTGTGTCGTTCCAACTGAAATGCTGTTATTTTTTCCATTGAACACAAAAGTAGGAATTTTGAAAGATTTCCATGTCGTTCTTAAATGGATTGATCATTTATAGGGAGCGCAAAACAGAAAATCACAAAAAAGACAATAAAGATATCATAAAAGTAGTCCATAGGATTTATGTGGGGAGTGTTTAATAATTGTTTACAAAATTTCAGTCTATTCCTCACACGTTATTTCAGAAGATATAGCATGCAAGTTATTTGGACTTTTTTTTGTAATTTTGGTTGGGTTTGTTCAGATTAAAATAATTCATATTGTTTTGGAACGACATGATGGTGAGTAACTAATGACCAAATTTTCATTTTCGTTGAACTGTACCTTTAAATAATAGACTTAAAGATATAATTCGGAGTGCAGAAACCCACATGAACATCCTGTGTGCACAAACACACAAGGTTTGAACGTTCATCCTGTCTGCTGGCTGAATGCATGCGGATAGTTGCAGTTTGCACGAACAGGAATTGAAGAGTTGTGTCTTATTTCATAAGGATAAAGTGAAATGGTCTTGTGCGTCTAACGCTTGTACGGACAGAGGGAGTAATTATCTGACTGGATTCTTCAGACTTCGAGATGGTTGAAGAGAAAATGGGGGAATGCTGGAGTCAAACGAAGGTGATCGAAGTGAAATTACAGTACAGGACCATTTACGTGTTGAATTTAGGGTAGATTCTGTTTAATGTGTGAAATAAAGTTGATGATATGATTTCATTGTGCACTGTAAAGATTTCAGCAAAGAAATTAAATTTCAGTCATTGTTTACTCAGTCTGACGTCATTCCAAATGCTGGTATATTTTGCAATTTTTTGACACAAAAGTTGGATGCAGTTCTTTTCATATAATGATCATTTATAGCAATCAAAAAAGGAAATAAAGAGAAATCATTAAAGTAGTCCATACAGTTTGTTTGGGGAGTGCTTAATAATGATTTGCATGGTAAAACGTTTTTAAATTTAAATTTTAATCTGTTCCATTTCTTGTTCCAAAGCTATAATTTTACTTTAAAAGACATGGAACAAAGTATGTAAATTCAAGCATTGTTATCAGGAAACATTTTAGGATTTTTGAGTTGCTGTAAAATGAAAATGTCTGGGTTTCGTTCTTTGCAGAACTTAAAGGGATAAGTTTCTTTCCTCTGGAAAGAAAAAGAATACTATGGAAGTCTGTGGAGACCAACAACTTATTGGTTATCTAAATTCTTCAAAATGTGTTCAATAGAAGGAAGAAATTCATACCAAACTTGAACCTTTAAACAGGTTCTTGTATGAAAGCAGATTTAAAATAAGTTTTGGCTCCAGTGTAGAATTGAATTTAATAGTTTAGAGGGACATTAGCAAGAACTTCCTGTTGTGTTTCGGTATATGTGGCATTTTTGGGTTTGGTTTTGTACAGTCTAATTACATATTCTTCGTAAGATGTTAGTGCAGTATATAGGATTTCTTGCTGGTCAGATACCGATACTGGATCAGTTAAGTCAAAGCATTTTCTGTCATATTTTACCCAACATGCAGCAGGCTCTTAAACTGAGCCCGTGACGTCTCAGATGTGTGATCAGTGTTAGCTGTGTTAGTTTAAAATCCTATACACACCCCTCATCAAACCTGCAATCATCAGTAGATGACCACAACACAAGATATTAATCAAACATTCAAGGCCAGCAACTTGAGCTCTGCAAACTTAATGTGGGCACATGCGTTTCTGAATGTGTTTGAAGTGGTGGGATCACATTTTTTTTTTTTTAATTATTATTAGTGTTTACTTTTCCTGGAAATATAAAAGCACCTGTATTCAGATTTCAGTTTTTTATTATAAAACTTGAACTGTTCACTCTGTAGATTTGGTTCCTTCTGTTTTTCTGATAGGAAACCTCCAGAGACATCTTGAACTTGATGCAGTAGAGATCCAAGCTTTAATTTGTTAATTAATAAACAATCTACAATGATTTGATCTGGCGAATTTAAAATTGCATGTAAAACTGATACATTTAAACTGTTTTTCAACCTCATACTGCATAGTTTGCACTTATTACTTAAGTAGCATCACTATAGCACATTCATTGAAAATACAAAAATTCATGCATTCTTTAAAATGGTCAGTATTTTTGACAGTACTTGCTTTCATGTCAGTATCATGGTGGGTTTTTCCTGTCCACTTCCTGCTGATCTAGTAGAACGACACGTAGAAACTTTCTTTGTGTGGTAAATGTTATTTCAACAGCTGATTTAGGATGTTGAAACTTCAGTCTGCACTGTTATTGTGTCAGCTTTAACATCTCTCTTTCTCTCTCAGGATCAGTTTGATAACCTGGAAAAGCACACACAGTGGGGAATCGATTTTGTGGAAAAATACACCAAATTTGTGAAGGAAAGGTCTGAGATCGAGCTTAACTATGCAAGACAGATCAGGTGAGTGTTGCATCAGCCTCTGTGATTAATACACGTGCACTTAACATTAAACTTTATACATGAAGACTTCTAAATGATGTATACAGGCTTTTATCATGGAATGGGTCATTTTCAGTTGCAGAATAAATAATAAAAAACCATTACACCTTAAATATGCTTATTATACTGATTAAACTGCAGAATTAGGAAGAGTATTATGCTAGCATGACTATTGCGATTATAAGAGGTCAATATATCTGTGAAAAATATATTTCTAATATGCAGATGTAACCAAAACATATACAAAAAATGCATGGTGTGCATCTAAAAAAAAAGTATGTTTAACGTATATTTATGCTTATAGACTGTAAAAATGAGTTTTAAAACAATGAGTAACATGTTTCTACTTAAAAATTTGAGTGTGTTAATCTACATTTTATTTTATAAATTTTATTGCAATTATTATTTTATTCAAAATTGACTGGCAATAAGTGAAAATGGTTCCAAAATGAATCCTACATCATTTAGTTTTCAGTGTGTATGTATTTATTTAGCTTTCTAGTGAATACATGTATATATACCCTGTTGTTAAAGATGGATTAATCCATTTTATGCTGGTTTAATCTGGACTCTCAGTCTTGCCAATCTGATGAAAACCTCTTTAAAACCAGTCAAATAAGTCTGATCAAGCTCGGAGACCTTTCTAAGCACAGGTATGTTTCCTGTTTCCTGCCACAGGGTCACCGTCAGTTTTAAGGGTTCTTCCACCCAAAACCCCTCTTTAACCCCTGAATTGCATCTGTCATGTCTGTGTTAATAAAGACAGGTGCAGCTGCTTCTACTTCATAGTGTAAACACACACACACACACACACACACACACACACACTACACATGTGATGGTGCTGCTGACAGCTCAAGGATACAGGAAGAAAGGGCTACATTTGTGTTTTCTGTGTGTGTTAGATTGGGAAGAAAATGCAGGTTTCCGTGGTAACAAGGTGCCAGCATGGTGTTCCTCGTTGGTGACCTACATTTGCACCGGCCAATCAAGTGCCACGACCCCGCCCCCCATTCCAGTTATAGGATTTAGAACTCACACACACACACACACAAACGCTGACTGTACATCAACCCCCTCCACATAGCAATGGGAAACCCCTTCAATTCCCAGATTCAGCAGGGGGTTCAGCCATCTAACACACACACACACACACACACACACACACACTGGATGTGATGAACTGCACTTAAAACCTCAGATACACTACTTGATAGAATTGAATTCTCTGGATAGATGATATAAACAAATGATCATGTTTTTATCCTTTACAAAAAAGTACTATGGCAGTACTGTGTTTCTTTAATATATACACATTAAAATACCATATTTATCATGTTAAATGGTGCTTTTATGACATTTCAATTATAGATGTGTTAAGCAAAACATTGCATTTACTTTTTTCCCATTCTATATATTCATGCTAATACCATGGCACTTCTTGAAAGGGATACAGCTTCAGTGGCATCTATATACATACACTAGCACATGCACAGCAGTTTTACTATTTACACACATACACACACACACACACACACACACACACACACACACACACACACACACACACACACACACACACACACACTATGATCTCTGATACTGTGAACAAGAAATGGACTTGCATAGAGAGCAAATTAGACAAGATTATAGTCAGTACGTGTGTGTGTGTGTGTGTGTGTGTGTGTGTGTGTAAGACAGGAACACAGTTAATTTTATTTATCTTCAGGGAAGGAAATTGCAGCGTTGCAGTTACAGAAACATTTAATGCTGTGCAGGAGAAAACATCCAGATGTGATAGATAGATAGATAGATAGATAGATAGATAGATAGATCTGAGTGTGTGTGTGTGTGATATACTGTATGTGTACTGAGAACACTGTGCAATATTAATATTAGTATGTTAGTGTGCTATTCTGAAGTGTGCGTGAGTGTGTGTTTATTTCAGTGTGTTTTTTACCCTTTGGCAAGGTGCAGAAGCCTGAACACACACACACACACACACCCTGAGGCAGTGATGATGAGCAGACGCTCTGTATTTACAGCTGATGTTAATAGTATACACAGAGAAACATCTGACAGTGACGAGAAAGGCTACAAAGAAAGAAAGACCGCCTTTGTGTCACAGTTTCCACACACACACACACACACACACACACACACACACACACACACACACACACACACACACACACACACACACACACACACACACACACACAATTTAAAGTGTTAAAATTCAGTTTCATAAAATTCATAGATTAAATATTCAAATTCATAAATATATGTATTCTTTCATTAATGGATTCATTTAGTCATTAATTCACAGATAAATAGGTAGTTTTTTTATTCATAAATTCATAGATTAATTTGTTCATTGATTCTTAGATTACTTTTTAATTAATATTTAATTTTGTGTTTTTTCCTTGAATTTTTTTTTTTTATTATAGCTTTGCATAGCTTTTGTAAGTCAGAACAATAATTAAGCCAATAAAAATATGTGTGACTAAAAATAGATTAGAGCTAGAACTGTAAAATCTATTTAAGAGCATGTGTGTGAATAAAAAAAGTCCCCTTTAAAAATGATTTTGTGATTGTTTTTTTAATATCTTATATTGTAATATGTTGTAGTGTATAATTCTAAATGAGCAGCTTTGGGACAATATGCTCTGGTTGTATACTGCAATTTAATAAAATATAGTTTAACAGTATAGTATATAACTATCGTAGAAATAGAAATATTATGAGAAGTACGGTAGTATTAAAAACATATGCAGTAATTGGTTTCTTGTTTTTAATTTTCACAGGAATCTGTCCAAGAAATACCAGCCTAAGAAGAAAGAGGAAGATGACAATAAGTATGTATCAATTTGCTCATTTCTTTCATCATTGATATTAGATTTGTTTGGTGATGTCTCACACCGATGGTGTCCCGTCCTGTCTTAGGTACACGTGGTGCCGCGCGTTTCATTCGACGCTTAACGAGATGAACGATTATGCAGGACAGCATGAGGTCATCGCAGAGAACATGATGTCACAGATCATCGCCGAGCTCACGCGATACACACAGGAAATCAAAACAGAGAGGAAAGCGGTGAGATATATATATATATATATATATATATATATTTATTTTTTTATTATTATTATTATTTATTTATTTTTTTTATTATTTTAATTTTATTATTTTTTTATCTTAAAAAAAAAATTCTGTATTTTTTATTTTTTTGGTCATTTAAATTTCTTTTAAATGTTGGATTTGTATTTATTTTTATTTTATTTTGTTCTATTCATGTTTATTTTATTTTATATTATTTTTAATTACCTTTTATATTTTATTTTTTGTTTTGTTTATATACCTTATTTTGTTATTTTGTTTAATTTTAAGTCTGCTTTTTTATGTTTATTTAAATTTATTTAAAAAAATTTTATTGCAAGTTCATCATCCGGACATTTTCTCTTCTAAATGATCATATTTGTCAGAATTACAGCACATCTCGCTCTTTTTTTTCATAAATACAGATGCTGTTGCAATGTATAGGCTAAAAGTTTCTGTTGTGTGTATTTGAATTACACTCATTTGTGTGTGTGTGTGTGTGTGTGTATTTCATCATTCCACATAAACACACACACACACACACACACAGATGAGACACTGAGCACTCAAGGTCATCGACTGTATGATTTATATGTCCAGACAACATTGAACAAGAGCGGTATCAGAGCACAAAATGCATATTTCATTTAGCAAATAAGATGAAGGCATTTAGATGTCAACCTGAAGAACTCAGATTTCCCAGCATTCAACACTCACACAAACACTGAGCAGGGCTCCATGGTGTCTGTCTGGACGATTTCCCAGAATGCTGCTTCTCTCCTGTTTCATAAACCTATCATTTCTCTCTCTTTATCTGTCTGTCTATCCATTTCTTTCTTTTGTCAGCCTCGGTACAATTGCTTCATGTTGTTGATTCGATACACACTTGCTATTTTCGGATGTATTTGTGCACTTATATAAATATATATATGTATAACTTGTAGTTTATTCTGTAGTTTATGCATTTTGCAATAGAGAATTAATTAAATTAAAAACCGTCTTGTTCCATTTTCCCTTGTTTAATCCAGACAGCATATGGTCTGGTGTTGTAATTCTCTATTAAACCCTCTGTTGAAGAAGCTTTACATTGACTGGGCCTGTAACATGTGTTGAAGACATGCTCCATCTGTAGGCCTTGTTCAGAAGTTCTGGGATGTGATAAATCTGCTTCATATCACTGCACTCGTCCAGATCCAGAAATCACTAGCTGAGCTTTTGCAGGGAAAAAGAAGAAGCAAGAGAAGAACGAAAAACAAAAGCACATAAATTTAAGACAAAGAGCAGACTGGTCTCGTGTATCCAGATTTTTGACTAACAGCGTAAAGCCGTATTCAGGCCAGGAGCCGCCTACTTAAGAAGAGACTGTCTGACACACATGTGAAGTTGTTTTTATGTGCCATTTAGAAGCAAGTTTCTCTGAAATTGATACCTAGAAGTTGATTTCAGACAGTGTTCTCAGTTCCAAGAAAATAATATTTTAATTTTCTGTATTTTAATTAAAAAATGTTTTGTTCTTTTAATTTCTTTTTAAAAGGTGTTGCATTTTTATTTTATATTTTTATTTGATTTAGTTGTATTATTTTACTGTTTATATTTTATTTCATTGTTTTGTTTTGTTTATATACTTTATTTCATTATTTTGTTTCTGGTTGTTTTTGTTGCTGGTATTTTGTTTTTGTTTGTTTTTGTTTATTTAAATTATTTTAAGATTTTATTGCATTTACATCAATTTTTAGATTAAATTTTTTTTTAATTCTTTCATTTTTTTATTTTTGTTTATTTATTGTTATGTTTTATCTTATTTATTTTATTTAAAAAATTTTGTTCATTTTAATTTCTTTTTAAAATTTTCATTTTATTTTGTTTTATGAATTTTTATACTTTAATATTTTATTATTTTGTTTTGTTCATATACTTTATTTTATTATTTTGTTTAATTTAAAGTATGTTTTTTGTTTGTTTTTAAGTTTATTTAAATTTATTTTTAATTTTTTTCCATTTAATTTTATTTAATTTTGTGTTTTTCAGATTTGTCCTTTTCAGTTTCGTCTCTTTTGTCTGTTTGTCAGGTCACATTTTTTTCTCTGTTATTTATTTCTCAGCTGTTTTAACAGAAAGGTTCTCAGTGAAGCTTTGTTTTTTAAAAACAGCTAGAAATCTACTTCCTCTTTAAGAACAGGTGCACTTCTTCTGATTGGCTGAAACTATAAAGACTGATTCCAGATCAGCTGTGAGTTTAGATTTCACTTTGTTAGTTTGTTCTAAGGGGCCTCAAAAAGCAGAAGAATTAGACTGTTGTTGAGCACTTTTGCCCGTTGTGTGTGTGTGCGTGTCAGTTTTCACGTTCATCTGTTTTTAAAGAACTGAGAGGGTCAATAAAACTCAACTGCAGTTTAAAATACTTTAAATACCATAAATAAATATACCATCTTGTGTATTTGTTTGTTCATTCGTGCTTTAAAAGTTTCGATCGCTGTGCTAGACACAATTGGCCTCCTTCAGCATTGACTGACTGTGTGGTTTTGTACCCATAATGCTTTGTGCTGTATAGCATTTTATTCACACGCTGCATGCCTGCATTCCTTATTCAGCCCAGAAACTCAGCGATGAATACTAAACACACTCACACTCTTTCATTCATTCACTCATTTGCTCACTGTCAGTCCTTCTGTCCGGTCTAAACACACTTCACTGATTCCGGTTCAGTCACCAAAGAGAACTCCTGATGCATAGATCCTAACTTACACTTTGTGAAAACATTTTGCTTCTGAGTTTTTGTTCGGCGGCACCTGTGTGAGATTCAGAAATATAAGTGTTTTAATTTATATGATTATTTCAGGAATATTCGAAATGATACTTTTTCAATCATTTAAGACATTTTCGGATTACTGTAATATTTCTTTGGTTCATGAAAAAATGTGTGTGTGTGTGTGTGTGTGTGTATATATATTAGGGGTGTAACGGTACGCAAAAATCACAGTTCGGTACGTACCTCGGTTTTAAAGTCACGGTTCGGTTCATTTTCGGTACAGTAAGGGAAAGAAATGCAAACATTAAACTGCAGGTTGTTTATTACTATAAACTTTTTTTTAACAATTTGTTTACACTTTTTTAAATACTTTTTAATAAAATGTATATAAAATAAAAAAAGAATAAGAAATAAAATACTGCTGCAAAGTTCTCCATTAAATAAAATACTCTGTCTCAAACCATATGTGTATATATATATATATATATATATATATATATATATATATAATGAATACAGAACACAGAATAATAAATATATTTCTATAAATATCTGAATAAATTTAAAACCAGATAAATATTAAATTATATAAATTGTAAATATTAAAATTTTAAATCCTTTTAGAAATATTTTACATTTTTAAACATAAATATATTAATTACATTTATTTTATATATATATATATATATATATATATATATATATATATATATATATATATATATGCATATCTTAAATAAAACATACTGTTATAATAATAATTAAAAAATAATTTATGGTTAATACATTTTTTCTACATTTGAGAATTTTAACATTTAAAATATATTTTTTTGTATTATTAATAATAAAATATTTATATAAATATATTTCTATATTTTTATTTATTTAGATATGAAAAAAATACATTTTTTATGTTCTAATATATATATATAATATGTTTTATTACATTATAAAATATTATATATTTTAGGAATGTTCTAAATGTTTTCAAACAGATCAGCGTTTCATAAGTATCACAGAACTGTAGTATTTACACTCTTAAGGAAGTCAAACACTGCATGACTCGCACATTTATCTGGATAGTATTTGACATTTTTCACCTTTAAAAGAGGGCTACTTAAGATCCAGATACAGTCTGCTATTCAAATACAGTAAAATACATTCAACCAAGTGGAAGGACAGTGAGCTGTTTGTCTTGTGTGATTGCACTGATATGAACGGTCTGCTGATGTTTGATGCTGTCTGACTCTGTGTAGTAAACAGGATATTGAGTCTAATCTGTGTCATTAAGACAGATCTGACCGTCTGACATTCACTACAGGTGTCTGTGGGCTTTACAGACAAGACGAGACTGGACTCAGAGTTATCACAAACATTCATGTTATAGGAATTAATAAGGAATGCTCCGGGTTCAGTATTTAGACAGTAATTCAGATTTACAGTAAAGCCGTCTTCAGCTGATCTCAGACCTGCTCGAGAAGCAGCTCTTTATCTGTGTGGCACACTGAGCTCTTTGTGTGGGAGATATTTGAGCGTTGGCCAAACGAACACTTTCCTGGAGTGCTCAGG